>NC_056729.1:446788950-447088950 GCF_019279795.1 Protopterus annectens | reverse complement strand
CCAAAAAGCACAAGGGTAAAGTTATCATAATAAACTAATAATAATAAAAAACAGAACTCATTTATCCCATATCTTGCAGGACTAGGTTTTTGGTCAAGTCTGGTAGAATTGTGTGTATCATTTCATAGTAAATGTGCTCTAGGCCACTCAAATATTGGCAATTAATAGCAGCACCTGCAAATCTGAAAAGAAAGCCAAACAAGCAAATTTGCTAATACCAAACAACACTCTTCGAGGTTCAACAACAATCAGAGGCCTAGAAATGTCTTGCTTCCTTCTCTACTCTCACTAGAGTAAACCAGAAGCAATCTCAGTAAGATAACTAAAAAGTGCAAAAAAGTATACAGCTATGTTAGTAAATTCTGTAATAAAATAACACAGAAAGTATTCACCTCAGATCTTGCAGGGCTTGTTTTTTGGACAAGTCCAGTAGAATTAATTACAATCAAGAGCTTAAAGCCCAAATTGTAGCATGTTATAGCAAATTAGCTCTAGGCTGCTCAAGCATGAGCAATTTCTAGCAACACTGACAAAACTGAAAAAAATAATAATTTCTGTATAAACTTTATTACCTTTAAGATTTCTTAATTCCTTTATTTGGGTAGTTGTAGACTGGACTTTCCTCCTTTTAATTAATTATCTTGTGCATACCTCTAGATGACACTGAATAAGAGGCTAGTTTCAATTTTTCAAAGCTATAGTCATCTTGTAAGAAAGAAGGTCTAAATCTTTTTTATTTGGTATATCATTCTCATCTCTAATAGATTTACCTTCTGCATGAACATTAGACATTTTAATTGTAGTTTAGTTAGAATGTTTAATAGGACATTTTCCCATTTTTTTATTTTCCTTTTATGCCAATCAATAAATTTGATTTACTGTAAATGAAAGCTTTAAAAGCATCCTGAATTACTATTTTATTGACTTCTTCAGAATTGTTTATAGACATACAGAGTTCAATTTCTTTCAAGTACCAAGATTTGTTTCTTTTTTAATTAACAATGTACAAATTAATTTTATGTTGGCATTATTCATGTTTGATGTCAAATCATTTGAGATCAATATTTTATCCGGCTTAATTTGTATTCCATATATATATGAATAATGTGTCAATTCCAACCATTTTGGATCTTCCAAGGAAAAAAGTATCTTTGAAGTTAAGAAGTTCAATCTAATGTCTAAAGCTTTGCCTGAAGGAACTAATCTTAATTTCCTTAGGTGCATTTGTTTCAAGACTATTCAACATAAAATTAAGATATCCCTCAGATATTAGACTACGTTTTATATCATTTATGATAATATCCAAATGTCTCTCAGCAGGTTTTAATCCCGTCCCAGTAAACCAGTATAAATTAACTAGGGATCAAATCATATTGTTATATTTTATTCCTACAATAGTTAATAATTCCTCCTGGTCAGCATTATTAATTTTCATTCCATACAAATCATGCCTACTCACTCATTTTACTTTTAAAAGATGAATGAGTTAGGGTTCCAAATATTTTGTCAGAACATTTAAAATGAGTTTCATGAGTTTTATGATGAAAAAAATACATGTGTAGCTTATTAAGGTATTTTATTAAGCATTCCCTCCTGATTTAGGATTATGAAGACAACTGATATTCAAAGATGTGAGAGACAGTTCTATAATGATAAATTACAAGAACAAAATGAAATGAAAACCCACAAGAAATATAAATAATACAGTGTTAGAGATGACGTCCAACATGTAGATGTATAAAGAGTCTGATAAATAAATAAAACTGTATACTATATCAAAAGTGGAAAAAGCATGAACCTTAAGGATCCCTAGTCTGGATGGGAATACCCAATAAACTGTTCACCCTAAAAATAAAATCAAGTTAACAGACAAGATGAGTTACCAATCCAGAAAATGACCACAGAGTGAAAAGCTCTGTAGAGTGGTTAATTCGGAGTTATATTATGTATTAACATTACTGGTACCATCTTAAAAAAGTCATCACTTCTGACAATCAGATCATTAAAAATGCAAACATCAAATAATTAAAGCAACCTCATAGCCCTTACAGTCATGTATTAAGTAACTTGAAGTTAACTTAATGTTAATATATAATCCACAATGGGAACTTGCACTGTATATGAATTTAAGATATTCAATATTAGCTGGAAGCTGTCTCCAGTAGCAAAGATGAAACTTGAAATGTCTTTTTTCTGAACAGTTGCAATAATTTTCTTTCTTCTCTTTTTCTTGTTGAGTTTCTCTTACTTTCCCCAAATTTCTTCTTTTTGGAATCCAAGCAGTATAAATGCTAGCTCACAGATGGATTTTAACCAAGCTGACAGTTTTTACTGACTTTTTGCAATTTTTCAGTTTTCATACCAAAAGAGCTCTAATCAACCTGTTGTTCAGTGTACAGCCATCTTGGAAGTCCAAGACCAACTAATTTTGTCCCATTCTACCTTGGAGGTCCTGCAACTGCTGCCTGAATGCCCTCTTTTTCTTGTCATCACAGCCTAGTTATAGAGCATAGATCATTAAGACTGCTCATCTTTACATTGGAGTCTGTTTGCCATGAGTCTTCCATTGTGTCAGATGATATTCCTCACTGCCTTCAGAAGACTTTCTCTCATCACAATTTACACACCAGTTTTAGTCTTCAATTCCCCTTTGTAGTAGATTCTGGATCCCAGGTCAACAGAATTACTGTACTATCTTTTCACCTAGCCCCTTGGAGATACAGGACAAGCAGTCTTCTCCTTATCATCATGTCATCCACTTACAAGTTGCATCTCATTAGCCAACCTATACTCAGTGTAGCAGTCCTTAGTTTATTTTTGTCAGGTTAATGGGTTTTATACCCAGTTTTTGTTCAACAAAACTATTTCGGGTAACTCAATTTGAGCAAATGGATACTGGCCACACAATATCTTGCTGACCCAAAGCAAAGCTGTTGGGCTTTATGACAGGCATACACTAGCCAATAGAGATACATAGACCCCTGTCCCACCATTTACTTGGGCCTCTTGCATATATCAGAGTAGTCTGGTCCTCAACCCACATGACATCAACAAATACCTATGTCCCTTTTTTGGCAGCATTAATCAACATGACAAAATCACCTACAGCCAGTTCTGACACTGTCAAGTGGTTAGTCCTGATGAAGCATGCAGCCTGTAGTTCATGTTAGCATATCTAGAGGATACAACAGCTGTTATAAAATGTGGTTGGTTCACATAACTGTTACCCTGATAGACACCAACTGCAGTCTGCACTGTTACCCATGACTCTTTCCATTTTTTGGGGTAGATTCTGTTCGCAAACCTCTGAAGTTCAACAAGGAGAGCTGGCTCTGAACCTTCCATCCTTCATGTGGAAATACTAAGCATTTTTTTCTGGGAAGTGGGAAGAATCCCACACAGATCCTGATAGAACATGCAGAATCTATAAAAACAGTGAGTAGAAGTTAGGATCAAACCATGGACCCTGAGGTATATGAGGTAAAAACATTTAAGAATTTTTCCACATTTTAAAACTTGTACCTGATCCCATCCTACAAAGTAACTGTAATCAAATAATAGAGAATATACACTTTGTTTAAGAATAAACTTCATTTATTTATTTATTGGTATCTTGATATTTGTGAACCAGATACAAAGACTGGTCCCAAGACCTTTTTCAGTCACAACATCAGAAAAATCCAACAAAGATTGCATGCATCTAACTTTAAAAAGTGAGTAATATGTTAAAAGCACAAAGTAATACTACATTCAAGCTATATCAACATATGCTGAAATTCACAGGCATTTTATCATCTTAAACATAGAACAGGAGGTTACTGTATACAGATGAAGTAATATTCATGAGTTCCAGTAGGCTTGTTGTTCAATGAAACAAAATCATAACACAGTAAATGAGTATATAATATTCACAATTACAGGCCATAGTTAGATGACAAAATAAGATGATCCTATAAATACAGTAGGTATTTTCATTCCTGATCTGCTGTGAAAGTAGATTCAATTCACAAGGTCAGTTTAAAAAAAAAGGTTATTTTCACCAATGGCTAAATCAAAATTTTCCCTCTACAGAGTCAGTCTGTTGTTGCTTAATGATATCAGGTGTAGTTAAAAATTATGACTGAAATGGTTTGCTGGAGGTGAATATGTTTCTTTGAGTAGCAGTTTAAAGTAAAGCAATAAAAATGGTAACATAGGCAGTAATAAGGAATGAACTGGCCTTCTTTAATAGAAGGCAGTGAGACTCATAACTATCAGCTATTGAAACAATTTGAAGATTTTGTTAACTGGTCTCACTGGTGTACCTTTGCTCTGTTTGGAACTAGATTCACTGAATCAAAGGGGATACATAAGCTTAGGGAAGAAAACGGCACTAGCAACAGCCCACCTGAATAAAAAGAGGAGTATCGTAGAGAGTCTGCTAAGAGATTCTCACCTGTTTGAGGAGATTGCCTCAAAAAAATGTCACTTAAAAAAATGGATGGGGTTGATCCAGATATTGAGTTATTGGTGGGATTTGAGTTTGATTACATCTGTTTTTTTTTTGTTTTTTTGTTTATTTTTTTTAGGATCAAAGAGCTGTAGGGTTTGGGCAGGTCTAATGTGTTAACATTTAGTTTATTTTCTTGAACACCAAGTTCTAGACTTTGATAAGGTTTCTCACAGGCCTGCTTGAAAAAAAACAGTACGTATGTCTGTTTTCAGCAGAAGCAAGTCATCTGTATATGAAGTCATTTATAAACAGAGATGAAAGTAAACAAAACAGAACTGATCTGACACTAGATATGAAAGACCAGGTCTAAGAGTATGTTGTCTGCAGAGATAGCTCATGAACCAGGTCAACAAGCCTTCACCGGTCATATGTTTTACAGTTTTCTGAGCAGAAGAAAGTCAGACACAGGTTTATAAACTTTCTTAATGACAATGAAAAAAGAACTGATTACCAGTCCTTGCTCCATTTAAGAGTGGATGACATTAGTAATGATGTTACATGGCAATGTGTATACTGACCTTTGCAAAATCTCTGCTGAGAATGAGCTAAAAGGCCATATTTATAAGTTGGTTATACACAGCTTTTTCAAACATGATAGTTAAGGGGCAAAGAAAAATATTGGTAAGAAGTCCTGTGAGAGTGAAGCAGCAAATGTTTTAGGGAGTGGTGTATCAACACTGTGTTTGATTTTGGGAGTAATTAATCATATTGTTAAAAAGAGGTTGAAAAATATTTTATGGGCTTGACTAAAAAGGGGCATCAGTTGAAGTAATTTGGTGTGAAACTGACTGGTGTCTGGGTTGCCTTGTAATTTATTAAACAAAGGAGAAGGATATTTCACTGAAGTAGACATAGACATTTCAGAATTAGTATAGAACTCCTGCTAGTAGCTGTTATAGGCATAGATATTTTGTATCTAGGTTGGGTATCAATCTTATTTGTACCTGTGGAAATGTACTAACACCAGAAGATAAGAAGATAATGTGATTTTGGAATTAAGTTATAAGACTTTTACTAAATTATTATTTTGAATTGGTGCACATCCAATTGATCTGACTGATGGCTTTCCAATACAGTTAAAATCCGGCCATGACTTTTGTTTTTCATGCAGGTAGGTGGCTTTAGTTATCTTTAAACATATACAGCAAATGGTTCTTAAAGACTGGAAGTCTGAATGGTCCTTTGATTTCTTTGACAGCTTCCATTTCTATCAGGTATTGAACGTACACCTCATGCTCTTTAATGGATGTGACAAGTCATGAACACGAGTTTCTTTTTAGTCTATGAATTCTGATAAGAAACAGTTTATTAACAACTGAGTCTGTGACTGAAAGTGGTTTGTCTAAGGCTGCCAGAGGACAGATTTGCTTGAAGAGACTCTTCAGGTCAGTAGACACCAGTTTCAGGAGTAATTACTTTCCTTTCTCTCTGGGTATTATATACTTTGGATGATAATAAAGTGTTCCTTTTATCTTCTGTTATATGACAACATCAGATAAAAGGACAGTGGTGGCAGAGAAATTAGGGGGGGATTGCAGTTTATCTACACCTCCAGGCAATAACACATCAAGGAGATAGTTGTCAGGCTGTGTTGGTGGCAAAGTGCTAAAGTTGTTGGAAAGACTTGCTTAGTCAAGTTAAATTGATTTTTTTCTGGTAGAATGAGAGTTTTAAGTGATTTTTTTGTACAGTTGAGCAAGGTTTGCTCAAAGAGTTTGATGGAAGAGGGTGGTGGAATGTTTGCCACAGCACTATTGACTTGTGTGTGCTTAATACTAATTAATTCCTTTAGAATTCAGTTTGGGGTGCACTTACATTCTAAATTGTTTGCATTAAGTAATGGTATCTGATAATTATGTTTTTGACTAGGAAAAGTTTTTGATCTTGGTCTGACATCACAAAAGATGTGAAAATGGTTTGTGATGTAGAGGGATGAGAGGCGTCATCTTTTAGTCATGATTCTGCAATGACTAAAATTCTGAAATAATGCTGAAACAGCAAAGTTTCAAGAAATGACCATTCAGTGCAAAAACTTTTTGAGTTTATTCCTGCAAACTTTTCACAAGGTGGACTGTTAATTACAAACTGTAACAGCTTCTAATAGTCACCACAACCACTCATTAATGAATTCCAGTATTCATTATTTTTTTGCAGTTTACGCTGACCAAGCAAGTCTTTCTCCTTATAGAGGAAGGTGTTATAATTGTAAGCATTAAACAATCTACATGTTTAAGTATACAACTAACAACTCAATTGAACAATTCTCAGAATGGAGGAAAGCTGATATTGTGTGATGTTGGTAAGTAAGAATATGGAGCTGTGATCCTGGGATGGGACGTATAACTAGTAACTGAATTGAGCAGAATGGTTTCGCTGAGGTATGTTAAGCTATTGTTTTCTACCAACACAAATTTATTATTGGAATGTGGGTTAGAGTGTATTGAGTTGTCTTTATTCGGATGCTTCTTGAAGTACTCCTGCCATCTGCCCTTGTTGTTCTCATAGAAATCATAGGCATCATAGGGAAATTCAAGACAAATACGTTTTGCTACCATTTGTGCCTTACCAGTACCCACCCTCAAACTGTACCTCCTCTCTTGAGGAGGGTCATTCCAATCAGGCCGAGAATGAACTTGTAAATACTCATCCAATGATCCAGGTCACATTTGAAGAAATATATAGTATTACACTGCTTCATTTGTACAGGGGTCTGTTCTAGAGGTGGGAAAGGTAATGTGTGATGGATCTATTTCTCCACATTGTGTCATTTTTTTCTGCTGGTGAATATTTTGATCCCTGGTTCTGCTATTTATGGGACTATTTTGTTTAAGGAGAAAGAAATGAACCAGGACCACTGGGTTCCTAATGGGACAGTCGTTCTACCCTTAGGAGTTCATAAGATACTGAATAAAGGGACACTACTTCCAGATTTTCTGGTAGCATAAAGTTTTTAAGCCAGTGATCTTTGTAGTTAGGAACCTGTGGGGTCTATCCAGTTGTTTGATAAGTCCAGTCAGGTACATCACAAAGGGAGTGTTCTATTCAGTAATTGGCATGCTGAATATAAGGGGACAATGACCTCTTTAGATCTGGATGATATTCCTTTGGCAACTAGGCAGCATAAGGATTATCTGACTGCTGCCATTGCATGTTGATCAAAGGAGAAGAAAGTATGAGCAACTTCCAAGGTTCCTAACAAGATTCACATTTTGAAGTGGGGTATTGTCTATGCTGCATGCTGGGGGAGGGATTGTCTACCAAATGTGACAATATTGCACTTTTAGTACACCAGGTATTTACGAGGGCTTGGGCATCTGAGTGGGACTTCACAATGACTCCCAGTTTGTTGTCAGAGGTCTCGGTCCATTGTCTGGAGATTAGAAAAGTAAATAGTAAACCAATGAGTGTCCCAGCACTGACCACTGGGGGATACCACTAGTCACCTTCATACTCTGTGATGAGGCACCTGCCACCCACACTGTGTGGATTCTGTCTTTTAGCCAATTACCTATCCATCTTAACCACATAAGGATCTATTTGTTGTAATGCATGAAGCTTACTGACTAGATGGTGTCAAATGCCTTGAACATCTCAAAGTATGTCATGTGGGCAGCATGAGCTCTGTCAATGACCTGCGTTATCATTTTGAAAAAGTTAACTAAATTCATTAGCTAGAATCTACCCTTGACAATACCAAACTGCAGCTATGACCTAATCAGAGTTTTAATATCATAGTTTATCGGGTCAGTTATAATATGTTCCAGGACTTTGCAAATGAGACTCACCAGACTGATAGGCCTATGATTCTTAGGGTCAGTGGTGGGCTACCATTATGAAGTGACATTACTGCTGCTGTGCATCAAACCTCAGGGTTTATTTAGTACTGTTTCTTAAAAAGGTATATTATCAGGTCCAATGGAGGAAATATTTTTAGTTTGAGAAAGTACCTACAGAACGTTTTCTTTAGTGATGATGGTGGGGTTTGAGAGATTAAGGAATAAGTGGGCTTTGGATAATCCAGGGGTGAAATACACACTGATTTATTTTTTTTTTTTTTTTGCTAGTATACTGGTAATGTCTACTTGGTGACATTATGTCACTGTGAATAAGTTTAGAGTAATGTTTAGTATTATTTTTTTTAATTTCCTAACATAGCTAAACAAAGATTTGTAATTTTATTAAGCTTCCAATGATGATATAAGGGTATTTCAGTAGAATTAATAGTATATTTTCAAATTTGTAGTCAAATCTCTAATATTATTCTTAAACTCAGGGTCTTTTGATCTGCTGTAAACCTTAATTAGTTTTGTTTTCTGTTACTGTAGTGTTTATTTATGCTGATGGACAACCAGGGTGGTTTGTCTTTACATTTCTCATTATATTTAGATCTGGTTGGGACTGCCAGTTCTATATATTCTCTAAGTGGGCATAGAACTCCTTTTTGGCTCTGCCTACTGTGGTAACATCTGGGCTGATGCTGATAGAAGTGAATTTTGGTAACTTTATCTTAGAATCTGATGAGACTAGAATGTTTGAACTCCTTGAATTTCAAGATATCAGTTTGGGCAAGTTTAGAAATGTTGAAGATGAAAGTCACTAGATTATGATCTGATTTAATTGGGGAAAAATACCAGGGGAAGAGTGCATGAGAATATTGTATTCATTAAGACCATGTCAAGACTATTATGCCCTCTAGTGGATTTGCTAACATTCTGATCCAGGGAACTTTTGTTTATTACATCTAATAGCTTTTAAGGGATATCCTTCACTGGAGCTAGAGATGGTCTATTGTTGTGGAGTAGTTAAAGTTCCCAAAATAATTGAGTTATTGTTTATGAGGAGTTCATCAAGTTTGATTAAGAACGTTACATGATTTTCAGGGGATAAAGAGGATGTCCTATAAGAGGTTATAAACTTATATCTTGTCTGCTTGGATTTCAACAAATTCAGTTCATAACAAGTTATAAACTTATAGCTTGTCTGCTTGGAGCTCAACAAGTTCAGTTTGTGGATCTCCAGAAATCTGTCTGGAGGTGATATGGTCCATAACAAATATGGAAATGCTACCACAGTTCCCCCCAGGTCTGAAATTTTAGGCACAAACCCAGACATAGAAGGAGTACTTTCTAAACATTTAAACTAAGTTTCAGTAATTACTCAGATCTGGATGCATTCCAAATCTGGGAGAGTCTCAGGTTGGAAGCTTTATTGCTGAGACATCTAGCATTGAGCAGAGCCACCTTAATGTGATCCTGTTTTAGATTTCATATGTTAATTATGTTGAAATACTCATTAGCTGGACTTGGCCTAAAAGCGGCACTATGTCAGCAACAAAGGCTTTAGTCGGTATATAGAAGGCCTGGAATGAGAGATGCAGGCTATCCATTGTAGGATGGATGAGCATCTCATCCCATGCTGACACATACTGCATCCCCCTGGAATTACACCAACCATTAAACCAGTTGTTGAAACCAATTACCTTTCTTTGTACTTAGGCACAATTCCTGTGAAGGAAGGATACCATTCACGACTAGTTTTATGTACATTTGCAGCTTGCATATCCCAAATACACACACACACACACACACACACACACACACACACACACACACACACACACACACACACACACACACACATATATATACTGCCACCTTATTGTAGTCGTCTTCATTAGGTAAAAGAGTTTCAATGGCCTAAAAATCCTAACACCTGAGAGATAACTCATCATCACCTTGTAAATTAAGCTAGTTGCTAAAGGTACACTGACTGACTAAATGAAGTAAACAAAGTAATAGGCAGTACAGAGTTCCTAAGCAACTGGAAAGTACGAGCTAAGCTGAGCAGCTATGGACTCCTTAGGGCAGCTTAGAGCAGCTGACGGCTACGTGGGGTAATGTATAGCAGCTGTGGGCTACAACAGGCTGGGTGTAGAACCCATGGTGTGCAGTACAGCTTGTTGCATAACTGGAGGTAGCTGGCTACATAGGATATGAAATGGATAGGCAGTATTAAGATAGGTATTGCTCAAGAGGTTCGCATCTATACAGTGCATGTTGCAATCCTGCTGCACTAAGCTCAATGTCATGCAAATGCATGAAATTTATAGCAACACTGATAAAGCTGAAAAAAACTCAAACAAGTACACTGGTCAACAGAAAACAACACTCTTCAATGTTCTGCAGCAGGGAGAGACCTAGAAATGGCTTGTGTTTTTTCTCTCTCTCTATTCTCACTAAAATAAACAAGAAGCAATTCTCAGCTGGATTGCCAAAAAAAAGCACAAGGGTAAAGTTATCATAATAAACTAATAATAATAAAAAACAGAACTCATTTATCCCATATCTTGCAGGACTAGGTTTTTGGTCAAGTCTGGTAGAATTGTGTGTATCATTTCATAGTAAATGTGCTCTAGGCCACTCAAATATTGGCAATTAATAGCAGCACCTGCAAATCTGAAAAGAAAGCCAAACAAGCAAATTTGCTAATACCAAACAACACTCTTCGAGGTTCAACAACAATCAGAGGCCTAGAAATGTCTTGCTTCCTTCTCTACTCTCACTAGAGTAAACCAGAAGCAATCTCAGTAAGATAACTAAAAAGTGCAAAAAAGTATACAGCTATGTTAGTAAATTCTGTAATAAAATAACACAGAAAGTATTCACCTCAGATCTTGCAGGGCTTGTTTTTGGACAAGTCCAGTAGAATTAATTACAATCAAGAGCTTAAAGCCCAAATTGTAGCATGTTATAGCAAATTAGCTCTAGGCTGCTCAAGCATGAGCAATTTCTAGCAACACTGACAAAACTGAAAAAAATAATAATTTCTGTATAAACTTTATTACCTTTAAGATTTCTTAATTCCTTTATTTGGGTAGTTGTAGACTGGACTTTCCTCCTTTTAATTAATTATCTTGTGCATACCTCTAGATGACACTGAATAAGAGGCTAGTTTCAATTTTTCAAAGCTATAGTCATCTTGTAAGAAAGAAGGTCTAAATCTTTTTTATTTGGTATATCATTCTCATCTCTAATAGATTTACCTTCTGCATGAACATTAGACATTTTAATTGTAGTTTAGTTAGAATGTTTAATAGGACATTTTCCCATTTTTTTATTTTCCTTTTATGCCAATCAATAAATTTGATTTACTGTAAATGAAAGCTTTAAAAGCATCCTGAATTACTATTTTATTGACTTCTTCAGAATTGTTTATAGACATACAGAGTTCAATTTCTTTCAAGTACCAAGATTTGTTTCTTTTTTAATTAACAATGTACAAATTAATTTTATGTTGGCATTATTCATGTTTGATGTCAAATCATTTGAGATCAATATTTTATCCGGCTTAATTTGTATTCCATATATATATGAATAATGTGTCAATTCCAACCATTTTGGATCTTCCAAGGAAAAAAGTATCTTTGAAGTAAAGAAGTTCAATCTAATGTCTAAAGCTTTGCCTGAAGGAACTAATCTTAATTTCCTTAGGTGCATTTGTTTCAAGACTATTCAACATAAAATTAAGATATCCCTCAGATATTAGACTACGTTTTATATCATTTATGATAATATCCAAATGTCTCTCAGCAGGTTTTAATCCCATCCCAGTAAACCAGTATAAATTAACTAGGGATCAAATCATATTGTTATATTTTATTCCTACAATAGTTAATAATTCCTCCTGGTCAGCATTATTAATTTTCATTCCATACAAATCATGCCTACTCACTCATTTTACTTTTAAAAGATGAATGAGTTAGGGTTCCAAATATTTTGTCAGAACATTTAAAATGAGTTTCATGAGTTTTATGATGAAAAAAATACATGTGTAGCTTATTAAGGTATTTTATTAAGCATTCCCTCCTGATTTAGGATTATGAAGACAACTGATATTCAAAGATGTGAGAGACAGTTCTATAATGATAAATTACAAGAACAAAATGAAATGAAAACCCACAAGAAATATAAATAATACAGTGTTAGAGATGACGTCCAACATGTAGATGTATAAAGAGTCTGATAAATAAATAAAACTGTATACTATATCAAAAGTGGAAAAAGCATGAACCTTAAGGATCCCTAGTCTGGATGGGAATACCCAATAAACTGTTCACCCTAAAAATAAAATCAAGTTAACAGACAAGATGAGTTACCAATCCAGAAAATGACCACAGAGTGAAAAGCTCTGTAGAGTGGTTAATTCGGAGTTATATTATGTATTAACATTACTGGTACCATCTTAAAAAAGTCATCACTTCTGACAATCAGATCATTAAAAATGCAAACATCAAATAATTAAAGCAACCTCATAGCCCTTACAGTCATGTATTAAGTAACTTGAAGTTAACTTAATGTTAATATATAATCCACAATGGGAACTTGCACTGTATATGAATTTAAGATATTCAATATTAGCTGGAAGCTGTCTCCAGTAGCAAAGATGAAACTTGAAATGTCTTTTTTCTGAACAGTTGCAATAATTTTCTTTCTTCTCTTTTTCTTGTTGAGTTTCTCTTACTTTCCCCAAATTTCTTCTTTTTGGAATCCAAGCAGTATAAATGCTAGCTCACAGATGGATTTTAACCAAGCTGACAGTTTTTACTGACTTTTGCAATTTTTCAGTTTTCATACCAAAAGAGCTCTAATCAACCTGTTGTTCAGTGTACAGCCATCTTGGAAGTCCAAGACCAACTAATTTTGTCCCATTCTACCTTGGAGGTCCTGCAACTGCTGCCTGAATGCCCTCTTTTTCTTGTCATCACAGCCTAGTTATAGAGCATAGATCATTAAGACTGCTCATCTTTACATTGGAGTCTGTTTGCCATGAGTCTTCCATTGTGTCAGATGATATTCCTCACTGCCTTCAGAAGACTTTCTCTCATCACAATTTACACACCAGTTTTAGTCTTCAATTCCCCTTTGTAGTAGATTCTGGATCCCAGGTCAACAGAATTACTGTACTATCTTTTCACCTAGCCCCTTGGAGATACAGGACAAGCAGTCTTCTCCTTATCATCATGTCATCCACTTACAAGTTGCATCTCATTAGCCAACCTATACTCAGTGTAGCAGTCCTTAGTTTATTTTTGTCAGGTTAATGGGTTTTATACCCAGTTTTTGTTCAACAAAACTATTTCGGGTAACTCAATTTGAGCAAATGGATACTGGCCACACAATATCTTGCTGACCCAAAGCAAAGCTGTTGGGCTTTATGACAGGCATACACTAGCCAATAGAGATACATAGACCCCTGTCCCACCATTTACTTGGGCCTCTTGCATATATCAGAGTAGTCTGGTCCTCAACCCACATGACATCAACAAATACCTATGTCCCTTTTTTGGCAGCATTAATCAACATGACAAAATCACCTACAGCCAGTTCTGACACTGTCAAGTGGTTAGTCCTGATGAAGCATGCAGCCTGTAGTTCATGTTAGCATATCTAGAGGATACAACAGCTGTTATAAAATGTGGTTGGTTCACATAACTGTTACCCTGATAGACACCAACTGCAGTCTGCACTGTTACCCATGACTCTTTCCATTTTTTGGGGTAGATTCTGTTCGCAAACCTCTGAAGTTCAACAAGGAGAGCTGGCTCTGAACCTTCCATCCTTCATGTGGAAATACTAAGCATTTTTTTCTGGGAAGTGGGAAGAATCCCACACAGATCCTGATAGAACATGCAGAATCTATAAAAACAGTGAGTAGAAGTTAGGATCAAACCATGGACCCTGAGGTATATGAGGTAAAAACATTTAAGAATTTTTCCACATTTTAAAACTTGTACCTGATCCCATCCTACAAAGTAACTGTAATCAAATAATAGAGAATATACACTTTGTTTAAGAATAAACTTCATTTATTTATTTATTGGTATCTTGATATTTGTGAACCAGATACAAAGACTGGTCCCAAGACCTTTTTCAGTCACAACATCAGAAAAAATCCAACAAAGATTGCATGCATCTAACTTTAAAAAAGTGAGTAATATGTTAAAAGCACAAAGTAATACTACATTCAAGCTATATCAACATATGCTGAAATTCACAGGCATTTTATCATCTTAAACATAGAACAGGAGGTTACTGTATACAGATGAAGTAATATTCATGAGTTCCAGTAGGCTTGTTGTTCAATGAAACAAAATCATAACACAGTAAATGAGTATATAATATTCACAATTACAGGCCATAGTTAGATGACAAAATAAGATGATCCTATAAATACAGTAGGTATTTTCATTCCTGATCTGCTGTGAAAGTAGATTCAATTCACAAGGTCAGTTTAAAAAAAAAGGTTATTTTCACCAATGGCTAAATCAAAATTTTCCCTCTACAGAGTCAGTCTGTTGTTGCTTAATGATATCAGGTGTAGTTAAAAATTATGACTGAAATGGTTTGCTGGAGGTGAATATGTTTCTTTGAGTAGCAGTTTAAAGTAAAGCAATAAAATGGTAACATAGGCAGTAATAAGGAATGAACTGGCCTTCTTTAATAGAAGGCAGTGAGACTCATAACTATCAGCTATTGAAACAATTTGAAGATTTTGTTAACTGGTCTCACTGGTGTACCTTTGCTCTGTTTGGAACTAGATTCACTGAATCAAAGGGGATACATAAGCTTAGGGAAGAAACGGCACTAGCAACAGCCCACCTGAATAAAAGAGGAGTATCGTAGAGAGTCTGCTAAGAGATTCTCACCTGTTTGAGGAGATTGCCTCAAAAAAATGTCACTTAAAAAAATGGATGGGGTTGATCCAGATATTGAGTTATTGGTGGGATTTGAGTTTGATTACATCTGTTTTTTTTTTGTTTTTTTGTTTATTTTTTTTAGGATCAAAGAGCTGTAGGGTTTGGGCAGGTCTAATGTGTTAACATTTAGTTTATTTTCTTGAACACCAAGTTCTAGACTTTGATAAGGTTTCTCACAGGCCTGCTTGAAAAAACAGTACGTATGTCTGTTTTCAGCAGAAGCAAGTCATCTGTATATGAAGTCATTTATAAACAGAGATGAAAGTAAACAAAACAGAACTGATCTGACACTAGATATGAAAGACCAGGTCTAAGAGTATGTTGTCTGCAGAGATAGCTCATGAACCAGGTCAACAAGCCTTCACCGGTCATATGTTTTACAGTTTTCTGAGCAGAAGAAAGTCAGACACAGGTTTATAAACTTTCTTAATGACAATGAAAAAAGAACTGATTACCAGTCCTTGCTCCATTTAAGAGTGGATGACATTAGTAATGATGTTACATGGCAATGTGTATACTGACCTTTGCAAAATCTCTGCTGAGAATGAGCTAAAAGGCCATATTTATAAGTTGGTTATACACAGCTTTTTCAAACATGATAGTTAAGGGGCAAAGAAAAATATTGGTAAGAAGTCCTGTGAGAGTGAAGCAGCAAATGTTTTAGGGAGTGGTGTATCAACACTGTGTTTGATTTTGGGAGTAATTAATCATATTGTTAAAAAGAGGTTGAAAAATATTTTATGGGCTTGACTAAAAAGGGGCATCAGTTGAAGTAATTTGGTGTGAAACTGACTGGTGTCTGGGTTGCCTTGTAATTTATTAAACAAAGGAGAAGGATATTTCACTGAAGTAGACATAGACATTTCAGAATTAGTATAGAACTCCTGCTAGTAGCTGTTATAGGCATAGATATTTTGTATCTAGGTTGGGTATCAATCTTATTTGTACCTGTGGAAATGTACTAACACCAGAAGATAAGAAGATAATGTGATTTTGGAATTAAGTTATAAGACTTTTACTAAATTATTATTTTGAATTGGTGCACATCCAATTGATCTGACTGATGGCTTTCCAATACAGTTAAAATCCGAAGCCATGACTTTTGTTTTTCATGCAGGTAGGTGGCTTTAGTTATCTTTAAACATATACAGCAAATGGTTCTTAAAGACTGGAAGTCTGAATGGTCCTTTGATTTCTTTGACAGCTTCCATTTCTATCAGGTATTGAACGTACACCTCATGCTCTTTAATGGATGTGACAAGTCATGAACACGAGTTTCTTTTTAGTCTATGAATTCTGATAAGAAACAGTTTATTAACAACTGAGTCTGTGACTGAAAGTGGTTTGTCTAAGGCTGCCAGAGGACAGATTTGCTTGAAGAGACTCTTCAGGTCAGTAGACACCAGTTTCAGGAGTAATTACTTTCCTTTCTCTCTGGGTATTATCTACTTTGGATGATAATAAAGTGTTCCTTTTATCTTCTGTTATATGACAACATCAGATAAAAGGACAGTGGTGGCAGAGAAATTAGGGGGGGATTGCAGTTTATCTACACCTCCAGGCAATAACACATCAAGGAGATAGTTGTCAGGCTGTGTTGGTGGCAAAGTGCTAAAGTTGTTGGAAAGACTTGCTTAGTCAAGTTAAATTGATTTTTTTCTGGTAGAATGAGAGTTTTTAAGTGATTTTTTTGTACAGTTGAGCAAGGTTTGCTCAAAGAGTTTGATGGAAGAGGGTGGTGGAATGTTTGCCACAGCACTATTGACTTGTGTGTGCTTAATACTAATTAATTCCTTTAGAATTCAGTTTGGGGTGCACTTACATTCTAAATTGTTTGCATTAAGTAATGGTATCTGATAATTATGTTTTTGACTAGGAAAAGTTTTTGATCTTGGTCTGACATCACAAAAGATGTGAAAATGGTTTGTGATGTAGAGGGATGAGAGGCGTCATCTTTTAGTCATGATTCTGCAATGACTAAAATTCTGAAATAATGCTGAAACAGCAAAGTTTCAAGAAATGACCATTCAGTGCAAAAACTTTTTGAGTTTATTCCTGCAAACTTTTCACAAGGTGGACTGTTAATTACAAACTGTAACAGCTTCTAATAGTCACCACAACCTCTCATTAATGAATTCCAGTATTCATTATTTTTTTGCAGTTTACGCTGACCAAGCAAGTCTTTCTCCTTATAGAGGAAGGTGTTATAATTGTAAGCATTAAACAATCTACATGTTTAAGTATACAACTAACAACTCAATTGAACAATTCTCAGAATGGAGGAAAGCTGATATTGTGTGATGTTGGTAAGTAAGAATATGGAGCTGTGATCCTGGGATGGGACGTATAACTAGTAACTGAATTGAGCAGAATGGTTTCGCTGAGGTATGTTAAGCTATTGTTTTCTACCAACACAAATTTATTATTGGAATGTGGGTTAGAGTGTATTAATTGTGTTTTCTCAGTTTAGTGATTAACTGCGGATGAAATTGGAATCACCAACAAAGAATAAAAACATTAATAAATGTAAAAGAATAAAACATTAATAAATGGGCAACCTATTTTTGTGCACTTCAACAATGATAAAATTATGATTTCAGTAAAAGAACTGAGTAATGAGAGCAGGTTTCTTCCCTTTCTTTATAAGTATCAGGCATTGCAACAAAGAGTATAAAAATATTGATGAGGAATAGGTGGGATAAGAAGGTATAAGGAGATACATGGAAGACAGAATCATGGTTCAGTCCCAATGTCATATGGAGCAATCCATGTATGCATGCACATTAGCCACTTATGGAGTCACGACTGTTTTCACAATGATTTAGGATTACTTGGAGTCTGTAACATAGGAACCAGCACTACCACAGGAATAGTAAGCTATTCCCTGTTACAACACACCACATGGGTACTTTAGCATGCACAGGGCAGATGCTATTGATCCACAGTGTTCTGAAGTAAACACTACAGTGAGATTATGAGCACTGGAGTCTTCTTGTGAGTGCTGAATAGTAACCATGAGAAACTCTTACAGTTTATAATTAATAATCCGCCATGTTAAAAGTTTACTAAAATCTGATTTTTGGCTATGGCGGGGACTTTATGGTTTCAATTCCTTTCAAATAAATCAGCACTTTAGTATTCATTTGACAACTGTAAAATTACGTTTTCGCTAGCACTATACATCTCTTTATATTATATTTTACACAGAAAGTACCTTTGTTTCAATTAGTTATGAAGACACTTCATTAGCTAACATTCAAAGATAGTGAAAGCGCTGTCTCATAACAACAGGAAATATATTCCTTTTTGGCATGACCTCAAGTATTTGCAAATGAGCAAGCATATTGAGAAGAATGCACGAGCACAGACACACACACACACAGACACACACACACACACACACACACACACACACACACACACACACACACACACACACACACACACACACACACACACTCACCCCCACAAAATCTTGAGAAGTCATCAGCCCAACAAAACTACAACCACAGGTTTGTAGCACATTACGGAGCACTCTTACCAACCTCAACAAATCATATACACAGTCACTGTGGTATGGCACTAGAGATACTCCATAATAACAAGATACCTGCAGACAGTTACAACTAAAGTAAGCCGAGGGGTGCATGATGGTGGCTTCAGTGCAGCAGATTTTAGTTGATCTGTATTATTAGGAAGTTTTTGACATGAATTTACTATCAAATTTGAGATAGTTAGTGCTAAATGTGAAGGTTAATGCTTATTTTGCCTCACGATCAAATAATCAAAAAATTCATATTTAAAAAAATCTTGCCAAAATATGTGTCAACAGACCACTTAAAGAGTGTCAAGTTCCAAAAACTCCAACAGAGCATGTCTACAAAGAAGGATTTCCAGAAAATATTGACATCTGTACAAGAAGGATCATGCCATATTAGAAGTGTGCTGTTACTTAAGAAACTAAACCAGTACAGGTAAAATACTGAGCTCACCTTGACATCCAGACAGCAGCATGCTGGTTTGGAGCACCTAATAATTGTATTCCTCTGAAGACAAGAAATCAGCCAGCAGACTTTACAGGAAGTAAAGTACTCCTGCTTATCTCTCCCAGTACAGGATCTAATTCCATTTCAAATGTTCTACACTAGCATTCCACCACAAGTAGGACTCCTACTAAATGAATTACCTCTGGGAATACCTGATGCAACATCAACCCTGAATCCTTAGTCAGAAGTTCAACCCCCCCAACTCTAGGAGTATGGTAATCAAATTATGATTTGGAAATTTTCAATTCTTACATGAATACTTTGAGGTGTTGCACCTGTACTGTGGGTGGGGCACATTACAGTGTACAGTAGGGTCATTTGGGATAGGCTGACCTTGATTACATTTTAATGTAATGATAACTTGAGCACTGAAACTGTGTGTACAAAGTTTAATTTAATATGCAATTTATTTTTCTTTTTTTTTTTAATCTGGGCTTATTGGTGTTTGACTATGGACTGTTTCCTCAATCTGATGAAGCTCCTTAAAAGTCCAGTGCAAAAGCAATGACATTCGCACTGAATTTGCTCCCCAAGATTAGTTTCCATGTTGAGCCACTATTTAAGTTTCTGGACTGGTTTCCCATGCCCAAGAGTTATTGCTATGGTGTTTTGGAAATGGATAGGTGGTTTACCTTAACATACTCTGCCCCGTTATAATGGGCTCAGATATGGAAAAGGGATAACTGTTCACCCATGACTTACATGAGATACTCTGACAAGTTGGGACTGAACAATAGAAGTAAAACATACTGCTACATTAATTACTTGTGCATGGATATGTGTTGACATTTGTGTTATATTTTGCAAAGGAGGAGCTGTTCAGGTTTTTTGACTGTCTAAGTATTAAGGAAATGTTTGCATTTACAGGGATTAATGTAGTAGGAGATTTTGCTACTGCCCTTGCCCTGTTTTCATCATGCAGATTTTTCTGTAGCAATCCATATCCAATATGCAAATCATGATGTTTATTTCACCTAGTCCTGGGTCTGCTTTTATATCCCTCTGTTATTGTAACTGACCACAAGCCATTCCCAGCACCTCCCCCTCCTTTATTCTATGATAAATCCCCTACACCTTAAGGCTATGTTACAAATGTATACATTTAAAAGTTAAAAGTTTCCACTGTTACATCTGATACAGTTTTCAGCCAAAATGCTTATCTAAGATAAACAAAGCTAGATTGTATGAGAAAATTGGGAACCCTCAAACTTATCTTGGTTTCTATTTTCATATGGGACTACATAATGGCAGATTATTTGCTTAGCTCTTCTGCATTACTTGGTTTTGACCTGCTGAGATCTGTATTAATGGGTAGTGCACATAAGTATCAAAAAGGGGATTATTTCCCAACATTAAGCTCCTAAAGAGACTGAGATCAACAAAACTTGGAGATTCGCCATTTTGCTAATGATAAAAAAAGAGCTTGTCTATATAAAAGAAAATGTCAATAATCGTTTGAACTTCTAAAAACTGTGATCCAATGACAAAATGTTCATGTAGACAATATAGAAACAAGTTCAAATGACATCAAGGGAAGACTGGCGAGCAAGAACACACTGAATTTTTGCTAAAACAAAGTAACCAGCCACTTGATAATGTGCAAGGCTTAGAGGAATAGCTGGTGAGTAGGATAAAATGAAAATGGAGTTTAAAATAGGGTAGAAATAAAAGAGAAAGAGATATGTTAATATGTAACAACAAAGGTTAAAGTATTGCAAAATAAGAGGAATCTCACAGAACAAGAAGAGGAGCAACTGCAGAGTGGTAATGTGAAAATAAGAATGTTGTTCAACAACTATTTTTGCATAACAACTCCAGAGCACAAAAAAACTTTTAGCACAGCAAATTAGGCAACAGAAAGTAGAAAGGATTGTCAACAAACTTATGGAACATATAAAAAAAATAACAAGAGATACTACAGAGGTATTAGAGATATTTCAAAAAATGTATAAAAATGTGTATAATGCAGAGGAATGTGAAAACCAAAAAGAGCACAAATGGAAATATTTATGGAAAACTTAATTATGGCAAGATTAGAGGAAGATGAGACTCAACAACTAACAGTTAGGAGAGGAGATGAGATAAAAATGGTCATGTATAATCACTCCACAGGGAAGTCACCAGGAACAGACTGTATTCCTGTGGAAGTATGGAAATTAGGAAAGAAGAAACTGATACAGATCTTGAAGATTTTGTTTTATAGTACTTTAAAAGGAAGGGAAGCACCAGCATCTTGGAAGAAAGCTGTGGTGGCTGTATTACCCAAAGAGGGAAAGACCCATCAGACCTATCCTCATATGAATGGGTTCAAATTTAAACCATGATTATAAACTGCTTATACTTGCTAAAAGACTGGCAAAGGTGTTGCCAAGATTGACAGATATGGATCAATGTGGTTTTGTGGACAGGGAGCAAAACTTTTACAACATTAGTAGAACAATGATGATAGTGGAATGTAAGAAAATACTGCTGTTGGCTGGTTTTGATCCAGAGAAAGCATTCAACAGGGCATGCTAGGATTTTATGAGTAGGCCAATGAAAGCATTTGCATTCCCTAATACAATAGTAAGGTTAATTAGGAGGAAATATGAAAGAGTGGAAGCAAGAATTAAAGTGGAAGGGTTTTTCTCCAATACGTTTTATTCGAAAAGAGGAAACAGGCAGGGGTGTCCTCTTTCCCCTTTCTTATTTACTTTATATTTAGAGCCACTGGCAAAGAAAATAAGGGACTCAGAAATTCAAGGATACAATTGGTATGGTAATCAATAAAAGCTGGCTTTATTTGCAGATAATATTATTTTGTACTTCATGAATCCAGAAAAAGACATCTCAGTGTTGTGGGACATTTTGAAACAGTTTAAAGTTTTTTTCTGGATATAAAATAAATGAAGGTAAAACAAATGTGTTATAGTGGTAAATTATGTACCCACACATGACTTGGTTCATCAATACTCATATTTATGGGGTTACATGATAAGATGAAGTATTTAGTGGTATGGATTAAAAAAGGCTTCTGTTATGGCAGCTAAAAATATATGGGAAGAGAATAAACAAAAGATAATACAAAATCTGAGAAATTGGAAGCTCTTATTTATGATTATCAATAATAAGACACGAGCAATAGAAATGTTTTCAAGTCCCTTTAGTTTTATATACAGATCAGACATACTTTTAACAACCAGAGGATACGTTGTGGACAATAATCAATGAAGAGTTGAAGGACTTCATCTGGGAGGGAAGGAGGGCTAGAGGAAAGTGGAATAACTTGATCCTTCCTGTAGAACAAAGTGGTTTAGGATTATCTGATCTGAAGGAGTATTGTAGAGCTACAGAGTTAGGTCTCCTATACATAACTCAAGCAGAAGGTTATAAAGGTTATAATAATTCATAGTGGAAAGGGATAATGATGATTATGTGGGGGGTTTCAAGAAATAAGTTGAGAATGGGAGTTTGGATGCAAAATCATAAAGAGTATAATAACCACCATACAGAATATTGTATTCATAAAATTGCAGAAAATATTCAAAGAACTAGGCCAACACATGAATGGAGAAAGGATATTTTGCCAATAGGGATGACTGCAAGAAAGGATACAGAAAATGGGCAAGAGGAGGCTGGAATTTACTAGAGAAAACTGGCAAACGAACCAAGGTATTGGGAGCAGGTGATGAGAGAGGGAAATGTAATAGAGTGAGATGAGGCAAAGAAATTTGGACTGCAGGTAACAGACTGCCCTCCCTATCAGAGAGCAGAGTATAGGCAAAGAGAAGGAGATGGGAGGGGGGAGTACTAAGTGAAGGACATGCTCTGGTAGAATTTTTAGTCAAATCTAGGACAGAAGTTGCTGTTAAAACGGATATAATTAGTACGGCATATCATATAGAATATAAAATATTGTATGGTAACTATAAGAATCTATCAGAGAAGGTTAGAAAAGATTGGGAGGACAGATTGAAAAGCAATTTATAAGGGACCAATGGGAATATATTTGTATGGCTCCCAAGTATGCAGAAGTATGCAACAAAGTCCAGAAGGTTTAGGAATTTTGCTTGGAAGTGTTTGTATAGGTATTTGTATACCTCAAGCAGATTTAAAAGAATTTTCTTCAGTTTGATCACAAAAGTTGGAGGTGTGATTAGGAAGAAAGCGGTAACTGGGAAAATGTTTTTTGGTAATGGAATGAGATGGCAGATTTTAAAAAATCCCCCAAGTACTCTGTCAGAAATATTGGTGGAGCAAATGGCTGCAACAAAAGAAATTAATCTTTTGAGCTGGGACACTGGATCTGTATTGTCTAGACATAGTAAGGCCTTATTAAGTTTAATTTTGTTGGCTTCCAAAAAAGCAATCACTAGAAAATGGAAATCAAAATTGGAATATTGTAAAAGAGATAAAAGAATTAGAAGATGGATCTTTATAGCAAGGAAGGAGCTACTTACATAGAAATAAATGGAATTTGGTGGGAATAATACATGCAGAATAATGTTCTGGGGGAGGAGTGAAGTTGAAGAGAAGGCAGGAACTGAGTGATTTGTGTAATGTTGAACTGAAAGATGTGTTATGAAAAAAGAAAACGTGTAATATATAATGTGTGTAAATGGAAAAAATGTTAATATGCTTTGTTTTCTTTTCTATTAATGTATGCATCCCTATGTCTTAAGTTATATTTCAATAAATGTGTTTATAAAAGGCACATGACTTGGAAAAGTGGGAAAGAATAAATAATGTAAGAGTATTTGCTATGCCTGGGGAAAATGAAAGGATAAAATTTGGTTATTGTCCTTGCTATCTGGAGCCCAAAAGTGTTAAAACTTCAGGAAGATTTGGCATATAGTATACAGACAGCCCATAGAACATATACAAAACCTCCCAGGTCTGTAATTGTCAAATTCCTCTCACATCAGGATAAACAACTTGTTATAAGAACTGCGTAGAAAAATCAGCCTCTGAAAATGTATAGTTCCGCCCTCAGATCTGATGACTATTCACAGAAAGTAATGGACAAAAAGAAGGCATGCTTACCACTGTTAAAGTCCCTAAAACACGAGGCATTAAGTGACGCATTTTATTTCAAGCAAGATAAAGAATCTTTATATCAGAAGGAACAAGTACTTTTGACTCTTTAAAAAATGTTCTTTCCTTTCTTAAATCTAAAAGGATCGGCATTCTTTAGGAATAAATAGACTGGAGCAATACAAGCCTAAAGAGACAAGCAGAGAGACCTGGATGAGAGACTTTTCCAAAAAAAAAACGAAAAGACCCATGGAACTAGAACATTAATGCAACTGACTAATGCGTTTATGGAAATACAGTATTATTTTTGTTTATCCAGAAATATAGAACTAGAAACTTCACATAAGACTATACCTTTCTGAACTTCAGTGTGATATTGTTATCCATTTCCTGTAAGGATTTAAAATATATGTCTTGAGAATAGATGTTATTCCTTGAATATGGTCAGCTTAAATATAGTATCGTTTTTCAAATGATGTCCTTTATTCTCATAGGACAGGAACTTTATATATAATATACCATTAGTAAACACTGTCCTAAGTAAGTCTTCTTCCTTGTTTTAACATATTGTATGAACATACATAAAGTTTAGCCTACAGACATGTGTTGCTTAATTTATGTGTAAAACATATTTACTTATCATGTTTAACATATTCTGACATGTAGAAATAGACTGTTTCACAACAATTTCACATTTTTTTCTCTCAAAAGTACATTACAATCATAAAGTTGTCATACTGTTGAATTAAGCAATTTGCATATTCTCTGTGCTAACCAGCTCATTAATATGCATTTTTCTGTTTTTCTATTAAAATAAATATTTTTTTCTAAGTCTAAGTTTGAGCTCCCTCACTGCCTCCTCACTGGTTTAAGCAATAAAAGTCAATTTCAAATATTTACAAGCTTGAGATTAGAAAATAATGCGTTATGGAATCACTTTGACTTTGTACTGCACAGTAGGACAGGTTCTTGGGGTTAAGCTTCCTATATGGTGGATAGTCAACCTGAAAAAGAAAACAGAAAGCTTATCTCCTATATGTATTATTTTCTTTAACTGAAGTTTATCAAGTGTCATAAAATATGTTTAGAAACCCTGCTTTACTTGTACAGATAAGTTCTTCATTGTGTTAGTGAACAGAGCACAGTGATGTTACAGGCAGTTATGCAAGCAGGCATAATATGTTATGTGAGATAAAAAAGTGCTGAATGTTTTTTTCCTGATAAAGCAAGATATGCACATTCATATTCTCATATATGTTACAGAGTATTCTGAACTATTATGGCTAAAGAAGCGTCTAAGTGTATATGTATGTGCACTAATGCCTGTTTTTGAATGCTAACTCATATGAAGCAGTTATCTTTGCACAAATCGTATTCCCTTATTGTTTTCTTCCTCAAGTCACAATGTTAAATGTTATGTTTTAACTTGAATTTATAAAGATTGAATTATATATAGTTGACATTGGACAGGATTGTTTTTCTTGACAGACAGGGAATCCTTATTTGTATTTTAATTGTGTGCCAGAATAGTCTTTAGTTTGTTTTAACTGTCAACCTGATAGGTACGAAATGTGACCATTTTATTATTTGATTTGATTTGTTTTTATTTTATCCTTTGTTGACAGGGTTCGTCCCACTAGACAAGTAGCATCTTTTCAGGGGAGGCCCGAGGTGGTATTTATGTTACTAGGGGAAATTGGGTCAGGGAACTGGGAACTTCTACTCTTTATGATTCTGTGGGATCTTTTACATCCACTTGCGTTACCACCAAGTCAAGCAGATGGGGCCTTGGTTTACTGTCTTATCCAAAGGATGGTTAGTAGACACTTGGGCTGAACAAAAGTATTCTTATATTTTTGCCTGTTCCAAAAGCAGCAACATTAGTATTTTGGCTCTAGGTTACTTGTTTATGCTCTGCATTTTAATAGCATGTTTTAAAGTAAATACTTTTTTAGCTTTCTATAGTGTTACTAAATATTTGTTAAACCAATAATATATATGCTTTAAGCACTTAGGTAGGGATATTAATGCAATGCAACTGAAATATCTCAACACATTATAATGACTATAATAGAACATGAGGATATTTAAAAGGGAAATATAGTGAATGGCTATCTTCTTCTTCTTTCGGCTTTTTCACGGTAAGGGGTCGCCACAGCGGATCACCTGTCCACTCATGATTGGCAGTGGAGTTTTTACAGTGTTGAGTTGCCAGCCTGGTGCCCAACCTTCCACAGAAAGCACACACACACATGCACTCACACCTTGGGCCAACTTAGCGTGTCCAATCCACCTACAGCATGTCTTTGGGATGTGGGAGGAAACCGGAGTGCCCAGAGGAAACCCACGCGACCACAGGAAGGACATGCAGACTCCGCAACAGAAGACACCCCAGCCGTGGATCGAACAAGAGAACCTCTTGTTGTGAGGCGACAACGCTAACCGCTGCACCACCGTGGCCGCCCGAGTGAATGGCTATACAGAAATAAATACAATATAGTTATGCAGTAGGAAAAAGACCTAATAAAATGAATCAGTATAATGTATATATTATTTATGAAGTGATATAATAACATATTAGGACTGAAATAATATGTCTTAGTGTATAGGGGAATAGTAAAATATAAAAATGATAATAGTGGTTATATATTAACTCTGGTAAGCATATGCACATAATCGTTATAATGTAATTGCTTTATCTAGCACAAACATATGATGAAAAATGAATGAATATAAGCTTTGTGGTTATACAAAAGGCAAAAAAAAAGGTTTAAAAAGAAAATATGTAACTACCCTTCCCATAAATAATAGTGAGAGCTCACAATGTCAAAGCAAATAGAATACGACTTTATTTATGGGACTTGAGCAATTCTGAGAGCTAATAATGGGATTCATGGACAGAGTTGGAAGTCTAACAGTCCAGAGGACTAAAGTGATGAGTTTTTAACAAGCTGCTTTTGTAGGCCAGGAGTTGATTTTCTCAGTCTTCATTTGCCTACTGTGTGACTCTGAGCAGGATAATTTACTAGGCAGTACTCTGGGGTTTTAGGAAGCTGGGATAATCTCCTCAGTAGTCTGACCACATAGCTGGCAGCTTCCTATGATCTTAAAGAATAAAGTTGTGTTTAAATAGATACATGCCATTGTATGATAATAAGTATTATTAAATTAAACATTTATTTGATCGTTGTAAACTAGATATTTTTATAAATTATAAATAACCTATATAAAGCATGTATTTGATTATTTATATAGAGGTCTACAGATTTAAATTAAGAACAGCTAGCATAAGTGGGTGTAAGAGAGCAAAAAGAAATTAGAACGGCAGCTTAAATGGAATTCCTATTCAAACTAGGAACTTTAAGATCCATGGAAGGGAAATGGTTTACTTCCAGATTAGTTATCTTTAATATTCTTAACTTTGTTTTTTATGTCTATGTCAAATAAAATGAACTTTCAGCAATAGTTTTCCTTTTGCTCTCATATAGCCATTAATCTAAGGATCTGGGTTACTATGGAAATCATACAATAACAATTAGTAATATCAATATGCATGTAACGGATATAAGATATCTTGTTTAAAATATATTTATATGTAAATGGCCTCAACAGTGGCAATAAGTGAGGTGACTAGTTTAAGTATGTAAAATGCATAAGATGCATGTGGCTTTTTACAAGAAACATGCTTATGGCAATATGAAATTAATAGATTAAATACAAAGGAATACAGAGTAACTAGCAAGTTCTACCTTTAAAGAAGAGAGAGGGGGGACAGTAATCTTATGGGAAAATTCTATTATAATGTCTAAGGTCATTGACTAGTACACTGATGATGAAGATCAAAAATAATCTTAATTTTAGCATATATGCACTGAATTCTGAGAACTGGAGCTAACTATTAAAGTAAGTATCTGGAAATGTTAGTTTCAAATATGTAGGAAAGTATGACAATGGTAGGGGAGTTTAACTGTCTACTTTAAGAAAAAGATACAAGTTCAATTAACAAACCTAGAATTACAACATCAACCAAGGCTTTAGTAAATGTTAGTGACATACTTAATATTACAGATGTTAATAACCTTTCTGAATTAAATTGTTTTACATTTTAACTCTAATAGATTTGATATACATGCAAAAATTGATAGGGTATATATTTCAAATTAATTTGTTTCTAAAATAGAAAATATAAAGGTGATAATCATCCTTTAACAAATCACAATGGAAATAAGTATACAGTAATGATAAAGCCAGGACAACTGGCTTATTTAACAAACAAATAGCTTCTATAACAACGTTAAAAAGATTTTAAAGAGTTGTTTCCCTTAAAGGTCTGCATCCAACATCCTATTCTCTCACTGTTACTTGAGCTCCCCCCCCCCATTTCATCATCATGTCTTTCCACTTTGAATTATAGTTTTCTGACTGTGCTATATATAGGAGCCTCAGCTATGTTGCTCTGAAATATCCCTTCAACTCGGGTAATCCCAGTCCACCCTGTTCTGTTGGAAGAATCAGCTTTTCTCACTTGACTCTTGCCGTCTTCCCCTCCCAGATAAAATCCTTCAGCTCTTTATTAATTGCTATCTCATGCTTTGGATATTGAGCCTCTAACAATTACATAAAACAGATTGATATAGTAAGAATTAAAATAAATGATCAACATGCCACCAAAATTCATTGTTTCCTGACAATATACTGTTAACAATAGATAATATTGATTCTTCACTAATAAATACAAAAATTTGATTAAAAAATTTTGAACTGATGTTGGCTCTAAAGTTTATTAGAACAAAATGAACACCTTGCTAATTAACAAAGAGTTAAATTATTTGATGGAAACTAATAAAGAATTTAAATGGGATAGTAAAAAGATTACATATTTGGAGGTTACCCTTACATGCAGTTGAAAAAAATAACAATAACTTATAAAAAAAAGATTTAGACAATACTGAAGCAATAATAAATAAGTGGACTGGTTTATTCTTTTCTATGGAAAAAAATGTTTATTCTACTCAAAATAATATATGCTATACAGACAACTTTTTTTCGTTCCTTCTAAGAAAACCTTAAACTATGTAATGACATTTATTTGAAGTTGCTATGGCACCCGAGCAAATCTAGAATAGCATTGGGACATTATGTAAGAGACTGGAAAGATGGCAACATTAGATTTCCTGACTTAGAAACATAAATTATATCACCATTTATTAAAACAGCAGCTTTATAGTTAAATTCTGATTATTCAGCCACTTGGGAAAAAAATGCATGAAGACATTTAATTAAAAAAATCACTATACAACATACACAATTTTTGAATAATATGAAGTAATTGTTAAATAAATATTTATTTAAAAGCAATAGTCCAATGGATTCTACTTACATAAAGAACATACTGAAAAAAATATATAATATACAATATATACATATATGTGCATATATTTATTTTATTTATTTTTCATTTGTTTACTGGGAGTGTCCAACTGGGCTGGAGGCCCCTTTTCAGTGGAGGTCTGGGGAGAAAAGCTACAAGTTATACAAAAAACAGATAGCAAAAAATATTTTATACAGAGAGTATGAATATTAACAGACATTCTAAAAATGCAAAATAGTACAACCATAAAGATCAGAGATAAAGGTAGTTGGGTTAAAAACAACACAGGACAGGGAATGTGTTTAAGGATGGTTTGACTCATATCTTAACAAGACAGTAATTCAATAAAGTAATAAATTGCGGGGAGACAAAGATGGCCGCCTTTCTGTAGACACTGTACATCTACAGCTCTCCAGTTACTCGCAAGAATAAGTAACCCTGAGGATATACTACAAGTCTTTTCGCATTAATTACCAGATATAATTATTCTACTACAACCAAACTACGACTGAGAATCAAAAGAATGAAGGCAAACGTAATTAATTTCACAGGATTAAAGCTGATTGTCTGCCTGACTCTGAAGAGAGCTAAAAACAAAGGATCTATCTGATTTCTGTTTCAAGATGTCAAAACTGGACAAAAATATGGATACAACAACAACTAAAACTAAATTATCAACGCTGATGTCACCAGAGAAAGACTCTATATTTAAAAGACAGAAAACTGTAAAACCACAAGATCTTTTAAAAACAGGAGGAGCAAACCAACCGGATCAGCTAGCTAACATGGAGGACATTAAAACAGCATTGTTACCCATACAAGAATCTTTAAATGCACTTTCAAACCAGATACTTGCTTTTAATGCTACATGCAGTCAAATTCTCGACAGAATAGATAAATCTGAGGCTAGAATATCCGATAATGAGGACAGAATAACATTTCTTACAAGAAAAACAGATATTCATGACCTGGACATTCAAACTATGCAGACCAAGATCCTGGATTTAGAGGCAAGATCCAGAAGAAACAACATAATTATTAGAGAAATCCCTGAAAATATTCAATATAATGATCTATTGCCTACCATTACACAGATACTGGAAATATTGTTCGAGGGCTTAGGTATGGCTAAGCAAATAGTCATAGAAAGAGCACACAGAGCTCTCAGGGAATCACAAGCATCAAATATTTCTAGACCGGTTTATGTCAAAATTCTGAATTACCAGGATGTAAATAAAATAATTCTAACTATGAAAAAGAAAGGAGGTTTTGTAATGTGGCAAAATAACAGAGTTTCTATGGGTCAAGATCTACCACTGCAAATCAGGCAAGCCAGACAAGCATTAACCCCTTACTGCAAATTTCTTATTGATAAAAATATAAAATTCCAGATGAAGTATCCAAGTACATTAATCTTTACATTTGATGGAGCCAAATATTCTATTTCTACAAAAAAGGAAGCAAAACTCACCTTTTTGAAGACTTTTAAATCCTTTCCAACTTCAGAAGCTTAACTGGAACATTCAGTCTGTGTACAGCAACACAGATTCCTCGAGGCTTCAAAATCCTTTGTTTGCTTCTTTTTTCTCACCAGGCCCCCCTGTTTAATCATTAACCAGTATTTTCTTACAGGTCCAGCTTAAATCCAAAGATTTCACGAACTCCTGCAGCCTCGATGAACTGTGTGTGTCTGTGAGTCAACAGGAAGTCCTAGAAATGCTCCTGAGGGTCCGCTTTCGTTGTGGCACTTCCGGAAGTCCGTCCGCATAATGGGTCCCCCTTCGAGAACGCAAAATCAAGATTTTTATACCAGGAAGTAGCCAGAGCTTTGTGGAGCCAGGGGAAGCTTTTAGAATTGCAAAACGAGGCTCCTGGACTATTTTAGAGAGGTTTGACTTTTATTTTGTATAAAGAAATGTCAGTTTATTCAGGTAAGGATTTAGACTGGGCTGTAACATATGGTTAAATAGAGTAATTTAACTACAATGTTAGAAACAATATAAAGTTACTACAGTTATTCTATTTTGGTTCTAGATAGTGTGCCTGAAGATAGAAATGCAGTTATAATTATATACTATTGATATTTTTGCTTTCTGCCTTTGAAATGACTGTTATGTCGTTTATGTTACCAAAAAAAAAAAAAAAAAAAAAAAAAACTTTCTCCTTATTAATGCTATGACAATCTATATGCGTTAACATGTATAATTCATTCTCCTATTCCTAAGGGAATGGAAGGATATATATTTTATGTGGTTCTAGAGATCCTATGCATTATGTTAGCTATATCTTTCTTACAGTATTAATACATTACTGATGTTGTTTTTATCAATGCTGCTGTTAACATGTTATACTTACCTAGGCTAAGTTAGATAAGACAGTTAGTTATTCTAGGATATTATAACCAAGTATTTAATTAATAATGTATGTAAACCATTAGAGGATAGAATAAGAAATTGGTATGTAAGATATAACAGTGTGTTAACTAACTAATGTGTTCAAGAGCTGTAGATAGTTACTAGTGTTTAATGGGGAATGTGTAGGTTAGTTTTTGTAGGGTTAGTCGTAGTTATCATAGGTTTTGTATATCTTATTAGGGTGTTATTATATAATAGTTATTTAGGATTGATGTATACCAATAGAAGTCTAAACAGTGTTAAAAACCTATGTTTGTCCTGGTCCAGGAGAATAGTGGATAGGCACTGGTTAGGGATGGGGCATTTAGTTTGCTTCCAGATATTTCAAAATCTGATATTATACCGGAATCTAGTATCGTTTTTCAAATTCAACATATACACTAACATTTTAAAAGTATTTTTATGTGGATAATAGACTCATGGAATGTCAAAGGTTTCCAGAATCTGAAAAAAAGGAAACTATTTTTTCATTTACTTCTTCAGTCCAAAGCACCATTTATTTTGTTACAAGAAACCCACTTGGCTAATGATCAATGGATTGCCATTAAAAATTAAAAATGGATCAGGGAGGTAATAGCTTCAGAAGGGACAACTAATAGTGCAGGTGTAGCAATAATCATCAAAACTCAGTTCCAAGAGAGGATTTTAGATTTTAAAATGGATAAAGAAGGAAGATGGTGCTATGTAATTTTTATAACAAAATTTTACGATAAACCGGTGATTCTTCTTAATATATATGCCCCATGTACTAATCAGCAAACCTTCATAGCATCACTTTACTTTATTTTAAACCAATATGACAATTATTATATAATAATAGGAGGTGACTGGAATACATACCAAGACCCTAAATTAGATAAAACAAGTCCCCATAGATCTTATAATAATCAGGCAGTGATAGCACTGCAGGAACTTAAAGCAGATTTTAAACTTTATGATCCATTTAAATATAATAAGGACCAAATGAATCCAAATAACTTCACATTTTATTCAAGCTGTCATAAAATGTGGTCCAGGATCGATTTTTTTTTTTAATATCAGATACACTAATGTGTTTTGATCCCTATATATACATACAAGCTCGTTATTTGTCAGATCACTCCAGGATCACATTAACCTTTAAGAAAGATACTTGTCATAAATTGCATGTTAGGGGTTATAATTTGACATTAAATCCATATCTATTGCATAAAGAGGATGTATTAAAAGAAGCTCAGGAGTTTTTTAATCAATTATTAAATAATCTATTAGAACACCGACATCCGTTTATCAATGCTGCTGTTAACATGTTATACTTACCTAGGCTAAGTTAGATAAGACAGTTAGTTATTCTAGGATATTATAACCAAGTATTTAATTAATAATGTATGTAAACCATTAGAGGATAGAATAAGAAATTGGTATGTAAGATATAACAGTGTGTTAACTAACTAATGTGTTCAAGAGCTGTAGATAGTTACTAGTGTTTAATGGGGAATGTGTAGGTTAGTTTTTGTAGGGTTAGTCGTAGTTATCATAGGTTTTGTATATCTTATTAGGGTGTTATTATATAATAGTTATTTAGGATTGATGTATACCAATAGAAGTCTAAACAGTGTTAAAAACCTATGTTTGTCCTGGTCCAGGAGAATAGTGGATAGGCACTGGTTAGGGATGGGGCATTTAGTTTGCTTCCAGATATTTCAAAATCTGATATTATACCGGAATCTAGTATCGTTTTTCAAATTCAACATATACACTAACATTTTAAAAGTATTTTTATGTGGATAATAGACTCATGGAATGTCAAAGGTTTCCAGAATCTGAAAAAAAGGAAACTATTTTTTCATTTACTTCTTCAGTCCAAAGCACCATTTATTTTGTTACAAGAAACCCACTTGGCTAATGATCAATGGATTGCCATTAAAAATAAAAAAATGGATCAGGGAGGTAATAGCTTCGGAAGGGACAACTAATAGTGCAGGTGTAGCAATAATCATCAAAACTCAGTTCCAAGAGAGGATTTTAGATTTTAAAATGGATAAAGAAGGAAGATGGTGCTATGTAATTTTTATAACAAAATTTTACGATAAACCGGTGATTCTTCTTAATATATATGCCCCATGTACTAATCAGCAAACCTTCATAGCATCACTTTACTTTATTTTAAACCAATATGACAATTATTATATAATAATAGGAGGTGACTGGAATACATACCAAGACCCTAAATTAGATAAAACAAGTCCCCATAGATCTTATAATAATCAGGCAGTGATAGCACTGCAGGAACTTAAAGCAGATTTTAAACTTTATGATCCATTTAAATATAATAAGGACCAAATGAATCCAAATAACTTCACATTTTATTCGAGCTGTCATAAAATGTGGTCCAGGATCGATTTTTTTTTTTAATATCAGATACACTAATGTGTTTTGATCCCTATATATACATACAAGCTCGTTATTTGTCAGATCACTCCAGGATCACATTAACCTTTAAGAAAGATACTTGTCATAAATTGCATGTTAGGGGTTATAATTGGACATTAAATCCATATCTATTGCATAAAGAGGATGTATTAAAAGAAGCTCAGGAGTTTTTTAATCAATTATTAAATAATCTATTAGAACACCGACATCCGTCAGACATAATGGGCAACTACCAAAGCGCAAATTAGAGGAATGTTTATCCAAAAAGCTACTTTCTACAAGAAATTACAAGTGAAAGATATGCATGACTTGGAATCAAAAATTAAATTATTAGATCAGGAATTAATTAGAAATTATAGTAAACAAACCGAAACGGAATTATTAAATTGTCAGAAGAAACTTTTTTTATTACAAAACAATAAATTATCATTCCATGAACAAAAAATGCTGGTAAAATATGCGAATCACATAAGACCCCGTCAAAAGCACTAGCACGTATTATTAATCAATCGAAGTCACCTTCCCAAATCCCTGAAATATACTTTAACAATAAAACATACACCAATACGGAAGAGATTATAAAGGTTTTTGAACTAATATTTTCAGAACTATATGGTGAACAACAGGATGTAAATCCAAATAAGAATAATAATGATTTTCTTCAGAAAATTATATTTCCAAAGATTAATGATGAGCTTCATATGAACCTAATTAAAACTATTTCTTCAGAGGAAATAACTGATGTTATCAAGAAATTGAAGCCATACAAAGCTCCGGGACCGGATGGTTTGACTACAGAATTTTATAAAACTTTTAGCGATATTCTGGGGAAAATACTGTCAGTGGTCTTTAACTATATTATTAACAATAAAATTACTGACCCACACTTTAATGCATCGAAAACTATTCTCATACCGAAAGAAAATACTGATCGACAAAACCCGGATAATTATAGACCCATTTCACTTTTAAACATAGATATGAAAATTATGACATCGATTTTGGCTAACAGGTTGAAAATGGTAATTAACCCTATAATATCTGATGAACAAGCCGGTTTTATAAATAGCAGACAAACTATAGATAATACATTAACACTGCATACAATGATTTCTCATGTTACCCATAAAAACCAGAATCTTTACGCACTTATAATTGATGCACAAAAAGCATTTGACAGAGTGAACTTAGAATATTTATTTGACATTTTAACATGTTTTAACATACCGCAAGAATTCACTTCAACTTTAAAAAAATGATATACCAATCCTTATACAAATCTAGTCATTAACAGGAATCTGTCAAAAAGAATTCAAATTAAAAATGGTACCCGTCAAGGCTGTCCTTTATCTCCCTTGTTATTCAATTTGTATTTGGAACCTCTATTTTTGCACATTAAACAAAATATTTATCATAATGCTCCAAGGATTTATGGTACGAAGCTCACAATGGCTGCTTTTGCAGATGATTTGAGTATTTATTGCACAACACCTATTTCGGATACTAATAAAATATTAAAGGAAGTAGAAGAATTTGCAAAAATTTCCAATTATAAATTAAATTTAAAAAAAACTAAGATATTCCCATTAAAGACACCTACACCTTTTTCACTATTACCATTAGTAGGGCAGGTAAAATCAGAAGAAAAAATAAAATACTTAGGAGTGGTTTTCTCAACAGACAACAGAGATTTTTATCTCAATAATGTTAAGGTTATTTGGGAGCAGATAGTATCTGATGTAAAAAGATGGGATAATCTAAAATTACCAATAATGGCGAAGACTTCAATTATTAAAATGAATATACTTCCTAGATTACTATATATTTTTAGAGCGACACAAGTTCAAATCTCCAAAAAATTCTTCAAACAGCTTCATACAGAACTAGCTAGATTTCTATGGGAACCTAGAAAAGTTAGGATATCGTATGATAAATTGATGGCTCCAAAAAATAGGGGAGGGTTGGATCTACCTAATTTCGAAACATATTATTTAATAATAAACACCAATAGACTTTTAAGAATAATTAACTCGGATGGGTGTAACTCGAAATGGGTTCCCAAATGGCTGGTTCTTAATCATAAACATGTCAAGGAATTGGATATTAACTGCAAGGCATTACCTTTTTTAAACAAAAATACTCTTAAAGGGTACTTTGTGTTCGAACATATCAAAACATATATAGTTTCAGTACAAAATCTTTTTAACTCATTAAATCTTTTGCAAAGTATGATGATTCTTCAACCATTTCACAAAAATCCAAATCTGAAAATTGGTAACCAGCTGATAGACCTTAAGAAATGCCCACTTATAATTAATTTAACCCTATTTGATTTATATCCTTTTTTGGGTATCCCGACTCACAATATTTTAGAAGAGTTGAATCTCCCCAAATCGTATCTAATTATAATAAGACAATTAAAAGACCTATCAATAAGTTACCTTAGTAAAGGGAATGACACAATTAAAGAAGACGACTTAAACATGTGTCTGAACTTATGGCAAACCCTTACACAGGAATGTAAATATATAAATGCAGCATATGGTTTGATTAAAGAAATAAAATATAATAATCAAATATTAATTTCCAAATACTGGAGAGAGAAATTGTTGACGATTGAAGAAAGTAAAATACTAAAAGCAATTCACTTAACCATAAAATCTGTGTCCCTTCAGAAGCTATTATTTACCCAATTGATGATATTTAATAACGTGTATTATACGCGTCTCACTCTACACAAATTTAACTCAAAGAACTCACCAAAATGTCCATATTGTATAGATCAAACGGCCGACCTCCTACATATGTTTTGGAGTTGTAAATGTATTTTCAAACTCTGGAATTCCTTGAAATTTCAACTACAAAAAATGGGATATCAACATTCCACACTCTCCTGGGAATTTCCGATGTTGCATATTCTACCACCCAACTTGGAAAGAACCCAAAGAATTATACTAGTCGATATTTTTTTGTTGATGAAGTTATATATAGCTTCCAATTGGTTGAACCCTTTACAGACATCATGGAAAAATTTCAAGATAGTAGCCACCAAACATATTCTAGCACATGAATTTCTAATTAGTGATCATAAGAAAAATGTAAACAATACAAAAATATGGGAACAAATCTTTAACATTGTATTAGCTTAAAGTTCCATTCCTCTATTCTCCAGGAAAAACTGAATAACTGTTGAATTTTATTGAGATAAGTCTTATATAGTTACTAGTTCTTTTTTCTTCTATAATGATTTTATGTAACTGTTGGAAGCATTCATGTACATATTGTAAGTAGTTGGTAATACTGTATTAGTTGTTTGGAAAAAATAAAATAAAGAATTATTATTGAAAAAAAATAATAAAGTAATAAATTGCATGTTAGTTTAGTTATGAACATCATTTTTACACCTTAAACAAAAAATTGCAAGCTTGAATAGTTATAACGAATCATTTTGTCCTTTATGTCAAGGTAGTGTGATAGACAGTGTCTTAGTAAATCAGCATTTCTGTAGGAAAAGAATAGAAGAAATTAAGACAGGATATTTGATGTTGGTACAAGAGCTGAGTGGATGACTGGAGAGGGGGTAAGGTTAGTGGTCATCCAGGGGAAGAGCAGCAGCATAGCCAGTTGTTGTTTAGGTAGTTTTTTGAAATTTGTTGTATTGGTGGTGTTTACGATTTGTTGCAATATGGAGTTCCAGATCTTGGATATTTTGTATGAGAAGAGGGATTCACCAAAGCTGTTATTAGCTTTTGTGGTTTTTAGTAATAATTTATCAGAGGATCTTAAAGTTCTCTTGTTGTTGTATTCCTGTATTAGTTCTTTGAGAGCTGGGCAGTAGTCTGTTTGGTAGATGATGGCGTGGGTGATAGCTGTTTTTTAAGTGGAGGAGGTTGGGAAGTTCATTCCAGTATAGTTCTTCTAGTGCAGTGCAGTGATGAGTTCTATTTGGGTGGTTTAGGGAAAATCTAGCTATTATGTTATAGCAGGCCTTGAGTTTGTTTAGGTCAGTTTTGTTTACATTAGTAAAGATGGGGGAGGCATATAGTAGGGTGGAGAGGAGATCTGTTCTGATTATGGTTTGTCTGGTAATATTGGTGATGAATGTTTTGCTCTATAGAGACTTTTAATATGCACCTTTTGCTTGGTTAAATCCAAATGTTTATCATATTTTAGTGAGTTATTGATTGTTACCCCAAGACATCTTGTGTATTCTACTGGTTCTATCTTTGTATTGTTAGATGAAAAGATACTGAAGGGATTGAGTACCTTGCAGTTTGCCTTTGGTATATATCATCAATTTAGTTTTGTTTGTTAGCTGATGAACAGACAAGTATTTTTCTATGTCAAAGAATGATTTTTGTGTTATTTCCAGGAGTTTGGGAAGACCTGGGGTTGAGCATATAAGGGAGGAGTCATCAGCGTATTGAATAATGGTAGCTTTGTTAGTAGCAGTGGATAGTGAATATAGAGAAAAGTAGTGAACCGAGGACTGACTCTTGATGGATACCCAATGAGACAGGCAGGAGGGGAGAGAGTGTGTTTTGTCACAACTGCTGCTGGTGGTCAGTTAGGTAGCTCTAGAACTAGGATAATGCTGTTTGGGAGAAGTTTATGAATGCTAGTTCATTTAGCAATTTTTTATGTGATACTGTTGTCAAAGGCTTTTGACATGACAAGGAAGATGGATGAGACTAAGAGGCCATTGTTTTTAAGCTGGTTGATGGCACATGTGAAATAAATTAAAGCTACTGTGGTGCTATACTTTTGCCTGAAACTGTGTTGTGAGTTTGAGAGAAGGCTGTTCCTTAACAGGTGGTCTAGGAGTTGCTTATGAATGCATTTTTCAAGGATTTTTGCTAATGGAGGTAGAGTGGATACATATATATATATATATATATATACATATACATATACATATATATGTGTATGTATGTATCTATATATATATATATATATATATATATATATATATATATATATGGGTCTACTTCAAGTTGTCATAAGCTGACAATATTGAGTCTGATATTGTCGGCACAACAATATTGAAAGTGAAGAACGTCGTGCAAGTAAATGGAAATCTCCGTAAGGGGAGATTTCCATTTACCTCAATGTAGTGCGGTCTCGGAGTTGGTATATTTAAGTAGGGGGTGTGTGGGGAGTGCAGAGAGGCTTGCCCCCTGCCTATGCCAGTTAGATTTTTTTGTTTTAATTTGTTGGTTTTTTTTACGTTATTCGATGTTTTACTTAATTAATCAATAAAGTTCGACCTTTATTGATTCGATTAAGTAAACGTTCGATAACGTGATATATATATATATATATATGTGTGTGTGTGTGTGTATGTAAATGTATATATATATATATATATATATATATATATATATATATATATATATATATATATACCCAGAGATTCATCAAAGGGCCCTGCTCCCACAGTGAAGTATTTTGCAATTCAGAGACATGTTTGCTACAATAAGGAAAGACCCCATTGTCAGCTAATTTGCCTATCTCCAAATCCCAGTTACTACTGTGACATACAGATTAATGCAGATTTGCACATCCCCATAGTTAACTGCTGCTTGTATAGGCATTGGCATTACCCTAGTCAAGCTCCCACACACACAAGTGCAAATTCAAACACACACACACACACACACACACACACACACACACACACACACACACACACACACACGAGTCCTTTCACCTGTCCCTGACTTGTCTGCCCTCCCCTAGCTACTCTTTCCCCAACCCCCACTGCCATGCTACTTTAAGTGTCATTATATAGTATGACTGTAGTTTCTCTGGTGGCTAGCGCTTCCTCCATCCCTGTATTGATGTGAGCACTGTTAGGGCACTCAAGTTTAGAGTAATTGCTGGTGTGTAGTGGCTCACCCCACACTCATATCTACTCCACATACTACTGTTGTATATGATAGATGAATACAGAAAAGCTGTGTTCACTTCATGGTGAAGCTGGCCGTGCTGATCTACATGGCTGAATGATTTGTTGAATTGCTTCATGTGTAAATGCCTTCCTGGAGGCAGTTCTGGGGGGAATGAGTGCATAGCTAATTATTATGCCTGTTTTCCAGACTGCTTAATTAGCATTCACCATGGCCATGGAACAAAGCCTATATGGTTCTACATGTCTTCATGCTAAAGTACTGTGCACTGCCATGTTATGGCCATTTCTGAATACAAAAACCTTCCACAATTTGTACGCAAAGGTGTACATGTCACAGTACCTTTATGAATTCAAGTCATGGTGTTTCACATTATTCCTTACAGTATTTACATCAGAACACTAAGGGATTTGATCTTTTGGAATCAACTGTTAAGAGTGTTTGAAGTACCTAGCATAGATTATTTAATGGGTAAATATGATTTAGATATGGAAAACCAGGGCAGTGCATGCTAATGGTCAATTCTGATCACTGTACTGCCCTGGTAAACAAATGTAAAATAAAATAAAATCAGTAGACAGTTTTAATCTCTACAGTTTATTTATTGAAAGATATAATTAAAAAAGAATATCCTCTCATTCTTAATTTTCCAAACAAACTCAGAACAAATGGTAAGCTAGAGGGATCATATTTATCCAAAATATATAAAATAATTATTAATTATTAACGATTAACAAAGCTCCTAGCCAATCTGAACAGCGTATATGTTCATCTGCCACTAAACATGCTTTATCAAAACAACTTTTAGTTCCTTATTTGTCTCCTAAATTGTTACAACAGATTATTACTCAGTTTTCATTGTATGTTTGTTTCGACTATTGATCGATGTAACCTGAATTTCATTTGTAATCTAAATCTCACGTTGTGTACTTTAAAGTCATTTACTCCTGTAATATTTACTTATTTGTACTTGTGAAGCTTTTCTCCCCGGGCCTCCACTGAAAAAGGACTTGTGTCCAGTCAGAATTTCCCGGTAAACAAATGTAAATAAATAAGTAAAATAAATAATTAAGAAGTTTAAATTTAATGTCAAAGGTAACTATTGGGATTATACTCTCCAAATAAGCAGCTCAGTTTTAACTACATTAGATAAAGCATGATTTTAATATCCTCAAAAAAGGCATCATCTTTATTTTGGAGATTATTTTTTTAAGAGTCTGGATAAATTAAAATGAAAATTAGATACAAAAAATAAGATTTTTGCTGTTGGTGGTGTGAATTCTTAATCAAAGCAGATTTGTGGCACGTGTTTAATGACCACAAAGTTCTACAACCTTTTTTGGGGAAAAAAAACAATCTTTTCTGCAAGCATTTTTGTCTGACAAATTTATATTAACTAAACTTTTTATATTGTTATTGCTCCAGTTCCTGGATGTGTACTCAATTCTCAATTCCCACTCATTTGGAGCTTATTAAAAATAGCCATGAAAATGGCTACAATGAATTGGAAAAATAAGATGACACCTTTATTTACAGAATTTATAAATGTTGCCACTGCTGTCTCATAGGGCTAAATTCCAAAAGACTTGCTCTCAGTGTAAGTCTTCCCTGATTCTAAAAGACCTGCTCTCATGTAAGTGACTAAGTTTGGTGTAAGGCCTGTCTATAAACAGTCTTACACTGGGGGCTAGATTCTAAAACACCTGATCTGAGCCTACTCTCAGTGTTTGTTGGTCACTGGTCACTTGCACTGAGAGCAAGTCTTTTGCAATCAGGGCTGTTAAAAAATATGTGCTATTAAGATGAAAACAAGCAAAATAACCACAGAAAATAATTACTGGGTAAAACTAAACTTACTAATAGAGGGATAGATATTAATCTATGTTCAGTTATCAGTTTATACTGTTTATCTTTGTGGTGGTACAGCGGTAGCATTGTTGCCTCACAGCAAGAGGTTCTCCTGTTTGATTCTTGGCTGGAGTGCCTTCTGTGTGGTGTTTGCATGTCCTTCCCGCGGTTGAGTGACCTCCGAAAGACATGCATGAAAGGTCGTGCCTTCGCTGAAAGTTGGGTGTCGAGCTGGCAACTCGGCACCATAAAATAATATACTGCCAATCATTAGCAGACCAGAGTTCCGCTGTGGCAACCCCTAACTGGGAAAAGCCGAAAAGACAAACAAACAACATTGTATAGCAAGAACTAATATAGACATTAGTATAAATAATTATTTTTATTGTGTAAATGTATTTGCTCCTGAATACAAAATTTCAATATAATGTTTAAAAAAATTAACCATACCAAACATGAAAGCCTATAACACAGCCATTGCAATCTGGGCCCCTCCCCCCCAAAAAAAACATCCAGGTTATTGGTGATGCCATTGTATATAAGACAAACACAAACCTCATTGGACCTATCAAAAGGTTTGTGCAATGCCATGTTTATCTGGAACCAAAGGTAGGGACACCCCAACTAGGTTAAAATGATTAATTGTAATTGTGACATGATAACTGTTCATACTGAAGTGAATAGTCATCTTCCTGGATATGTGACAGGATACGGTAAGATTACTGAACATCCTGGCAAGCATAAAAAAAAACATCTGCTCAACCAGATCATCCCATCATCTGATAATGCACCTGAATATCAAGAGAATTTTTGCATTCATTCAGTGGTTAAGGACATAGTGACATAGACATGGGACTTACTGCCTGCCAGGCTAATGTGAGATAAGCAGCCAGCTGGAGTGCTTTGCACATGATAAGTTTCACATCTATCCCCAGGGAGTACAATTACTGAATTGTAAATAAATAAATCTTCTTTGGTAGATTTGAAGAAAGAAACAACAGGTTGGCACTAAAGCTACCCACTGATGAGAAGGATGCAGTACTCAGCCTCAGCACAGAGCAGGTAAGAAGAGAGCTAAGGAGAGTGAACCCCAGGAAGGCTGCTGGCCCAGACATCATACTGGGCAAGGTGTTAAAAGGCTGTGGTGATCAACTATGCGCAGTGCTCAAGGAAAGATTTAACACCTCTCTTGCCATGGCAAAGGTATCCTCATGCTGGAAGGAAACTAACACCATCCCACTACCTAAGAAAACCACTCCCACCAGCCCAAATGACTACAGACCAGTCACTCTGACATCCACTGTTAAGGAATGTTTTGAGCAGCTGATCAAAAAAGCATCTTTCATCATGCCTACCTCCTGATGTTGACCCTCTGCAGTTTCAGTACAGAGCTAACCGATCCACGGCACTGCATATCTCCCTGGAGCATTCAGAGGCCAAAGACAACTATGTGAGGATGCTGTTCGTATACTTCAGCTCTGGATTTAATACGGTGGTACCAATAGAGCTGATAGAAAAACTGGCACATTTAGGAATCAGTAAACATCTCTGTAACTACATCCTGGACTTCCTGATTGAGAGACCACAGAGGGTGTGTTCAGGTAAGAATACATCAAAGTGCATCACGATTAACACTGGGGTTTCACAGGGATGTGTTCTCAGCCCACTGTTATTCACCATCCTGACCCATGATGGCTATGCTAAGCACAAGTCCAATCATATCATCAAGTTTGCTGATGACACCACAGTCATGGGCTCATCACAGAGGAGGATGAAATAGTGTACAGAGAGGATGTGGCATCTCTGATCAGTTGGTTCAAGGGGAACAACCTTGACCTGAATGTAAGCAAGAACAAAGAGATCATCATCGACTTCAGGAAAAGGAGAGCAAACCACCCAGTGCTCAGGATCAATGGTGAGACTGTGGACAGGGTTAAGAGTATGAAATTCCTGGGTGTACACATATCAGAGGATCTGTCATGGTTGGGAAACACAAGCCACTCCTTGTGGTGCCTTCCTCCTCATACTTTCTCCACCTTCTACAGAGGTGCAATAGAGAGCATCCTCACCTGCAACTTCACAGTGTGGTTTAAAAGCTGCACAGTTACAGAAAGGAATGTGCCACAAAGGGTAGTGAGGGTTGCAGAGAAGGTAACAGGTTCCAGTCTTCCATCGATACAACATCTTTATTCTGCAAGAAGCATCTGAAAGGCCACCAGAATAATACACGACAACACACATCCTGCGCATGGACTGTTTAAAGCAGGAGATATAGCAGCATCTGCTGCAGAATTACAAGATTCAGTAACAGTTTCTACCCTACAGTGATTAGACTTCTGAACTCGGACACTAATCCCAGGGGTCTGGACACATAATAAGTCAATTTTTATTTATTTGTGAAATGTATACTTACATATATTTCAAGTAAGTACAATATTTATTTATTATATCCATAGTCAGTATTATTTAACTTACTCAAGTGCAATATTAGACAAATAGCTTAGGCATTTTAATCTGTAGTGTGTTTTGTATTACTTTAAATAGGGTAGTTAATTTAACTCAGGGGAGGGTATTCTTTTTGTATATGAGTGTTGGTAAATGTATCTGCTCTTTTTGCATATATTGGGAGTAATATTATATTTGTTATTATGTTTATTCCTCTACTTGTATGTGTTGTTTCACTTTCCTTTGTAATCTCAAGAATTGAGCTGATGCACAGAATTTCATTAGGTTACACATGTGTAGTTCTAAATGACAATAAAATTTACTTTGACTCTGACTTTGACTACATGAATAAATAATAATGACAGCAAAATAATAATAACAATATTATATGGAAAATACATAAGATAAAACAATACAGAAACTGGATATCAGACATATCACCAATAAAACAATAAAACAATTAAACAAGGTGCAGTAGCTTTCCTATGCTTAGAGAATGTTAACATATGTACTATTACTGAAATCTGCTTAGTGATTCAAAATGTATATCATGAATTCTCGGATATATCTCTTTTCATTATGGATAATTCAGTGGAATTGACAGTGGAGTCATAACATTTGTAAAGTAACAACTCAAGGGTAGAACTTGATTGTATCATAATTAAAATAAATGTTATAAAAACTAACTCTGCACTGTCTATGTCACATACAGAATATGAGGATTTCCTGAGAAAATTCCAAAATGAAAAAAATCAATAAAAATGCCATAATTATTGTGGATTTTCAATTCCCAATCATTTAATGTCTAAACCGATTAACATCAAATAAATATTCCCAAATATTAACTGACTAAATTAATAAAACACTGTCTGGAACAAATTATACAAACCTCAACTAGGGGTGGCAATAGATCTGATATGGTATTGACAACCTAGGATCCTTTCACTCAAGGTTACATTCTCTGTAATCAATGGATGTAATATCATATTTAAACTGGGGTAAATTCAAACTCTGAATAAACCAGCCTTCCTAGAATTTAATAATGAACAGCAGGATACAGTAAATGGCACACATACTAAAACGGACTTGAATTCCATCCTTAGTGAAGCAATCACATTGGTTCAGATGCATTCAGTGAGTTCTTTGATGGCACTGTCTTCTTTAGTCATAAATATATATTGATAACACAAAAACATACAGATAAATTCAACAAAATGTCCTTGGCAGAATTACAGAACTAAAATGTTATTAAACAGAATAAACAGGTACTACTTACTTTTCAAAAAAACTACTCTAGCTGTAAAACATATAGGTTCATAGGTAGGTACTAGGCTATCGGCCCATGGGCCTACGTAAGCCTAGACAACAAGGTACCCTGGCTTACGCCACCCAAGAAAGTTATTTTCCTGTGCCATCATCGAGCAGAGACTTTTCCTATCAAATGTAGCCTGATTTCAAAAGCAGAAAGCAATAATAAGTCAGTCTTTAAGTAAAAAAAAATTTGAAGGGAGGATTATGAATGTAATGTGTTATCAGTGAACAATGAAATGCCCACCCAGCCATAGGAAATTGTGAACATAGTTGAAAAAAATAAGCAAAGACATATGTTTGAGTACTATATAGACAAGAGGCAATAAACCACATGTAACTACACATACAAGAAATATATATGTACATAATTCATTGCTAAGTAACAGGGTACAAGGTTCCCTATTATATGATCGAAGACACATTCTTTCGAATGCATCTTGATCAAACTTGAAAGCATGAAACAGCATATAAGCAAATTCTTTCCCTGGGAAATAAATCGCTTGGCCACCTTCGTTATTTTGCCGTTTTCGTCACTGTAGTGCGATCTCGGAGTTGGTATATTTAAGTAGGGGGTGTGGGGGGGTCTATATTATAACATCGAAGTCTAAAAACATAAAATGGTATAATATTGACCCCATTCAATCGAAACACCCAAAAAACAAACAGTCAGAATAGCTAATTTTTTCCCAGGGAAAAAATTTGCTGTTCCAACAAACATACACACAACTCAAGCACACCAAAATAAATAATCCACACACATACACTTCACGAAACCCTACACTAAACCAGACATACACCACTAGCTACCCACTTACCTTAACCCAACCCTAACCCTAAGGTCCCTAACTGTCGCACACTCACCTTACCAGCTCTCTAACCCTAACTCACCTACCCCACCCTAACCCTCACGTCCACACAATCACACATTTACCTGACTTGCGCCCTAACCCTAACTCATCTAACCCACGCCCAATCGCACACTCACCTTCATTCGCACACTTACCTTAACCCAGTCCGTAACCTTTGCTCCACAGTTGAGGAAATAGTGAAGCTACAGAAACGGCCCACTGAATACTTTCCCTAGGAAAGTATTCGGTGTTCTGCAGGTTCGCTATTTCAAGTATTCGCTCTACTGGGTTCGATATTATAACATTCAAAGTTTTTGAACTTCATTGTTATAATATAGACCCATGGGGAGCACAGCCCCTCCCCATCACTTTATGTAATGTTTTAAAGTTTGTTTGTTTTTTTTTCTTTTTTGGAACAGTGATTTTTTTTCCCTTGGGAAAAAAATCTCTGTTCTAAGTGTTCGGGATTGTAAGCTTTCGCTTAGATGGGGTCGATAAATCAGCATTCACTTTTTTAAGCATTTGCTGATTTAATATAGACCCGGGTACAACAAGTCAGACTAGTGGCTTACCTATCTTAATTGGGGGGGGGTCACCATTGGTATCATACAGTGGTCTGTATGTGGGTCATGTCTGTTTGGATTATTCTTCTCAGACACAAAGGAAATAGGTTCTTAATAAATAAATATGCTTATAGTTGAAACTGGGTAACAATTGCCACATTAAAAGATGCTGAGATTCCTCAAAGTAGTCTTGAAAAATGCACACATGGTTCAACAGTAATAACCACATGCTTAATGTTAGTAAATGCATCATAAAACTTAATAGTTGTAAATTATGATTACAAAATAAATGGTAAGATCGTAGTAAAGGCACTGACATTAAAGTTCTAGGGACAATAGCAGATGAGAGTTTAAACTCTGGCCTGTAGATATCTGCTAAAGTAAGGATAGTATATTCGATAGCCCATATAGTTTATTTTGTTTATTCATTGATTTACAACAAAGTTAAGAAATCATAGTCTATAACATATCTACTTTACTGTGTTTATTTATTTCTTTACGTATTTGACTATTTATGTTTGCTGACCAGGAATATCTACCTGAGAAGTTTCATTTTCAGTGTATTCCCAGGAAGAAGGCTCCATACATATTTTGATATAGTGAAATGATTCAATCAACATATGTAAAGTTAAAGTCAACAACAGTAAAGTATAAAACTTTTGATGCAGAGCAAACATACAGCTTGTTAATGTAAAATCATATAACAGAAATATTAATATCAGAGACTCTCTCCCCCCAAAGGACCAATCACAATACCAGTAGATTGTCAGGCACCCAGTATTACTGCTGCACAGGTTAAAACAGCACTGTCCAAGGCCAAGAATACAGCTTCTATGGGGCCTGACAATATCTCTGGCTGTGTTCTACATGAACTACAGAGTTAACTGGCACCCCACATGTGTGTCCTGTTCAATCACAGCCTCACCTCAAGCTTTGTCCCTACTGAATGGCACACTGCTATAGTCATCCCTCATTAGCCTGACAAGTCTGATATGCAAAGCTATGGAACGCATCATCATGGACCTAATAAGCAAGAATATAGGGAATCTCCAAACTCGTGATCCCACACAGTTTGGTTTTGTGAAGGGTAGATTACGCCTGCTGAACTTGGTCGACTTCTTTGAGTCAGTCACCAGAGCTGTGGATGAAGGCAAGGTGGTTCATATAGCCTACCTTGATCTGGCCAAGGCTTTTGATACCATTCCCCACTCAGGAATCATAGAAAAACTCACTAAGCTAGGCATCAACCCCTATATCACTAGTTGGGTTGCAAACTGGCTCACAGACAGAACCCACAGTGTGAAAGTAGCTGACTCCAAGTCAGACTGCCAACCAGTCATGAGTGGAGTCCCACAGGGATTGGTCCTGGGTCCTCTCCTGTTTGGTATCTACTTCTCAGAAGTCCAGGCCAACACAAAGGGACTCTGGCTGAGAAATTTTACAGATGATTGCAAGTTTGGAGCCTTTATTAACTCCTCAAGTAATGTTGACATCCTACAGAAAGGCCTCACTGAGACCAATGACTGGTATCAGAACCATGGCCTTAAGCTCAATGCCAAAAACTGTGTCATCATCCCCTTTGGGAAAAACCCAGTTCCCATGAATTACCACATTGATGGTAGTCCACTGAACACAGAAGGTGTTATAAGAGATCTGGGAACACAGGTTGACAGCAACCTCTCTTTTGACCACCACATTGCCTTCTATGTGGCACATCTCATTACTAAGGGTTTTGCATCCAGGAAGAAAGAGGTCATTGTCTCCTTCTACTCTTCCCTCATTAGGCCAATCATCGAGTACAATGCCTCATTTGGCATGTACCTCACTAGACACCTGCAACAACTGGAAAGGCCGCACAAGTATCTCACAAAGAGGATCCTAGGCCTCAAACACTTGTCCTATATGGACAGACTCAAAAAAACTCCAGCTATTCTCTGTCTCATATCGCCTACTTAGACGCGATCTCTGCTTGACTTACAAAACCATGTCTGACCCAGCTCTGTTAGAAATGCTACAGCTAAAGAAATCCCAATCCCTCTGCACCACATGCTCCAGAGACCTCAACCTCATTACCACAATCAACAGAACGTGCTGGAGGGACAGTTTCATAACCCAGAGACTGCCCATGCTATGGAATAGACTTCCCATACATGTCAAACAGAGCACCTCACTGGCCCTCTTCAAGGGAAATCTTGATGAGTGGATGGGAAATAGAAAATTCACCCCGGGGATCACTCCAGCGGCTCTACTCGACAGAGGTACTGATAACTACGGTCAGGTGGCACAATGCCAGAGTAATCCTATGGGCTAGGCTTGTAAAGGCTCCAGGACCATTAGCCTAGTACAAACCTATGAACCTATAAATTATCACTAACAATAAGAAATTAGCACAAAGGTTCATTAAGGATAGCTGCTGTTTAGAGTTCCCTCAACATGCATTGCAGAGTACCATAATGTTTGACAGATAATTTTAATAACAGGTAGATAAAAAAGCAGCTATATAATTTTAATTACATTCTTATACAGACTTTGAGTCAAAATTAAACAGTTGTGGTCTTCATTATATTGTGTTACCCTTTTGTAATCAGTGAAATTGGATATCCTTACAAAAGAGCAATTACAAATCTGCTTTTCATGAACTGTCTAGGAAAGATTTTTAGCAAACAGTCACATATTTACATGAGCTATCTTGATCTCTTTAAAAGTGGATAAACTCAATAATAACAAAGACTTTCTTCAGGAAAACTGTAACAAACATGTTTTTAAAAAAAATATGATATAACAGCAAGGAATACAAATAAAAGACAATGAGACTTCTCTAAATGACATAGACAGCAGATTAAAAAAGGAAGAGGTGCAAACTTTGTTACTTCTGAAACAAAATATTTAATTGTAGGACATATCAAATTATTAAAAAAATTACAAAAAAAAATAATAACACATGGATGCATGGGATACATGAGAATATGGAAAGCAACAGTCCGGTCAAAATTTTAACCACCTGTTTCAGCTTAGACTTGACAACCACAGGAAGGACTATCCCTTCCAATAGAAAATGGTGACCAGATCACTAGTGAAGCTTTCTAACAAACAAAATGCTCTGCCAAGATTCATAATTGTTACATTCATTTCTCACCTTGATAAACAACTAGTTCTTAAAACAGTTTGATCAAGCCCTCTTACTAAAAATAGATTACAGTAATATCAGGTTTGATAAATTATGTTCTTCTAACATTATGTGAAACTGGTATGCATGTTGATCTTTAGTGAAAGTTCTCCAAAAAATGGAATTAAAATACAGACATCCCCTAACATGAAAGGCTTAAAATATTTTGCCAAGTGATAAAAAGAAGTTATGTACTCACCATAACGTTCCATCTGTATTGTCAATTTTTCATCTATCCTCACATGTGGGTTTGGATTAGAGTCTTCTTCTGAAGTTGGGGCCATAAAAAGGGGAACCAGATCTGTTGAGACCAATATGGGGCAATGAGATAATTGTCCTCTTCAACCTTTTGGCTTTCTGAAGGAATGTTGGGATCAAAGGAATCAGAGGAAAGGCATACAGAAGTCCAGGGGGCCAATCATGTGTCAGAGTGCCCTCGGGGTCTGGGAACCAGATATTTTGGACAGTCTTCCCCAGATAATGCCCCCTGACCCTATCTGGGAAGCATCCGTGGTCACTGTAGCCTGTAGTAGAGGGGGAAAAAAGGGTCGGCCTTGTGTCCCCTGCTGAGAATGAATCCACCATGAGAGGTCTTTTTGTCATGTTTCTGTGATGAGAATCTGATAGGACATTGGTTGGTGCATTATTGACCACTGTGAGGCTAGAAGCCACTGCAAAATCTGCATGTAAAACCTGGCCAGTGGGACTAACACAATTGCTGCAGCCATGGAACCTAAGGCCTGAAGAACATAACGGGCAAGTACTCTTTTGTTTCTGATCAACCCTGCAGTCTGTCTCTTGATTGTCAGTACTCTGAAAGGGGGAAGTTTGGCAATCATCATGTTCATGTCTAACAGGGATCCTATAAACGCTATTGTTTGATTGGGTTCCAGATGAGTTTTTTGGTGATTTATTATTATGCCTGGTTGTGAGCATAATTAAAGAACAGAGTCTCTTGCATATATAAGTAGATGCCTGGACGGAGCAGAAATGAGTCAGTCATCTAAGTATGAAAACACTCGGAATCCTTGTCATCTCAGGTGAGCTGCAACCACAGCCATACATTTGGTGAACACTCTGAGGGTAGTAGTGAGACCAAAGGGCAGTATCTTCTGAAGTGTCTGTCCATTTTTATGTGGTAGTATGCATCCTGAAGATCTATAGAAAACATCCAATCATCCTTTTCCAAGAAGGAAAGTATGGACTGCACTGTGACCATCTGGAACTTGCTGTGATGGACTGATTTGTTTAATTTCCTGAGATCCAGAATCATTCTCCAGTCCCCTGTTTTCTTTGGCAGTAAAAAGAACCTTGAGTAAGTTCCAAATCCTCTCTGGTCATTGGGGGGGGGGGGCTCTTTGATGACTCTTTTTTCTAGTAGATTCAGAATTTGCAAAATTGCTTGATCCTTTTGACCGAGTGAAATGTTTGGGATTTTCTTGTTGGGAAGAGATTGTTGGGAGAAGGGAATTTGATAACCCCTGGATATTATCCTCTGTACCCATACATCAGAAGTTACGTTCTGTCTGGCTCTTCAGAGTACAGGGATAGATGACCCCCCATTGCCTCCAGAGGTGGACAATTGGGCCTCCTTTCATGAGAGCTGAAAGGGTTTCCCAAAGAATTGTTCCTGGGAACCCTGGTTTTGCAGGCCTCCTCCGCCCTGACGGCAATGTCTTCCACTGTTGTTTCCCCCTCTGCCTCTGGGGGGAAAACTCTCCACATGTGTCCTGATAAGACCCTTGAGATTTTTTTGAACTGTGTTTTTCCACTGCCTTTCTGACCTTTAGGATAAGGCCTCTGAGGAGCTGGAAAACATATGCCCATGGCAGAAAGGGTTTTACCGTCCTTCTCACACCTGAATAGCATATCCTTGACTTTGGGCCCAAAAAGAGATGTACCATCCACTGCAACCCCCTTAGTCCAAAAAGCCTTTATCCAGAGGAGTGGTAATGATCTTATTTGGTTGGTGGGAAACAGGCTCAATGGAATCTGGGGTTTCCCACGCCCATCATGAGATTAGGTCTATAAGCTCATTGGTGGGCGGAGTCACCCAGGAGGTAGAAGAATAGAAACCGAAGGCAGCCAGGTACACTGACTCCTCAGGCAAGGGGTTGCAGGACTTCCAGTCACTGTTTTGCTTGAGAATCTCTAGACTCTCCCCAAAGGAAACATCCAAGGTCAGTGTCTTCAGTGTCTGACTCCTCTGTGGAGTTTAGATGCATCCTTTTGCATAGCCTCTTCCTAGGAACCTCCTCAGTGGGATAGTCAGGGGAGGTATCAGAAGAGTATGGGTGTCCTGGCACCTAGGTTCCCACTGTCCCTATGGAGTGAGATGGGATGAAGAAGAGTGCTGAGTGTCTGCCTGGGATAACGGATCCAAAGAGGGAGGTGATTTTGTTGGTGCAGAGGCAGCCATAGCCTTATCCAAAGCTCCAAAGGTTAACGTCTCCTGGACGAGGACTCCAGACCCAAGAAGCCATAATTTCAGGATGGAGATCCCCAAGTCCAGAAGACTGCTCACCCTGGGCAGAAGCCGGAGCCAAGCTCACTTTCGCTGAATCCCCAAAGACCATTGACCACTCCAACAATCTGGGGGTTGACTGGACTTGAGGTCTGAGAAGCTCACTTCAGCTCCGGAAGCTCTCTGGCTCTGAAAAGGCCAATAAGCTTTGAGCTGAAGTCTGATCCAAGGAAGATAGCTACTTGGAATCTGAACTCAAAGTCACTGGGTGTAAGAGATCCATGGGCTCCAAAACATGCTCCGAAGTCAGAGGAGGAGGAAGTGGGGGAGTGGTCGATTTGGGTAGACCTGGAGCCAGAAGGGCTGAGGTCAAAGGGGACCTAGTGTTATCCTGCACCTATAAGATCTTCTGCACCATCTGCTCCACTTTTTCTTCTGTAATACTCCTGGTCAAATGGGAGGACATAGCAGAAGGGGATTTCAGCCTTGACAGGGAAGGGGACAGTACCCTCGAAGGTACTGGATCATATGAGGGACAGTACCTTGTCCTAGGCAAGTTTAGTATCAGTCTGAATGGTGTGAATGTTGGATCCAACCCCAATGGATCTGACCCATCCTTGTCAGATGAGGTCAGAGGAGAAGAAGCCAGATCTGATGAAATAATGGTCAAAGCAAATGGCTCATAGTGGATCTGAGACTCCCCAGAAGAAGAAGATTTTGATTTATTAGACTTTGGTCCAAAATATCAGTCGGTGCTGAAGATGGCCTTTTTTTGGCCTTGTCCGAAGACTTAGAGGATAAGGACAAAGCAGGACTTGAATGAGATGATTTAGTTTTAGGAAAAGAAATTGCTCCAGAAACAGTTTTCTCAAAGGCTGAAGGCAACATTCCTCTGACAATGAGCTTATTTCTTCTATCTATCAAAGCTCAAAGCTCCATTATTGAAGGAGGAACATATGGCACAGTACTCCTGTATGTGTGCAGGCCCAAGACAGTACATGCATAAAGAATGTAAGTTGCTGAAAGGAATCTGGTGCCTGCATTTGATGCATTACTTGAAGCCCACTAGATGTTTGTCTTGCTTCTCCACCATAATAGAGGAGAAGGGATACAGCACGCACACACACACACACACACACACACACACACACACACACGCACGCACGCACGCACACACGCACGCACACACACACACACACACACACACACACACACACACACACACACACACACACACACACACACACACACACACACACACACACACACACACACACACACACACACACACACACACACACACCTCTCACTCCAAAGAAGTAGAGAAAGTTTTTTTTTTGTTTGTTTAAAATAGCGGGAGAAAAGGAAACACCTACTAATGATAGCAGGGAAGAAATATCACAAGGGTAAAAAATGGGAAGAAAGTAACCTCTGAAAAAAAAGTTACTGGCAGGAAAGAAGGGGATAGTCAAGAAAAGAAATTGTAAAAACTAACTAGCAAGACAGAGCAACAGGTAGAAAAAGTATAGAAAGGGTTATTCTATCAAAAATATTAGCAAGGTATGAAGATATTTATAGAAAATGAAGAAAAAGTTACAACCTGGCACAAGAGCTATTGGAACGACCATGTCTTTGAAAAGCAGCAAATGAGATCTGAGGTAATGGGGGCGGGTGCATTGTGGGTAAGGGGGCGGTACCCAAGAGTTTTTTTGGTTGCCATGAGCTTGCTAATGGCCAAGTCGGATCCGAGGACTTAGATCCAAATGCACATGTGAGGAGAGGATGAAAAATCGACAATATCAGATCAAACATTTTTAATACAATGAAGGAGGCTTTTCAAATATGCAAACTAATAATATAATTATCAACACTGGAGACATGCACTGGAACTATACAACATTAAACAGACAAGCTAAAAAAATGGAAATATGTAATTACTGAAAAGAAGACAAAGGTATGCAGTTCCTGCTGTTATGATTTTACCAATATGTTTAATAATACTCCTGTCTCTCTCACCATTAGAGGACATTGCAACTGAGGTCTGTCAGACGACTGAAAATGCATTCCTTTGTTTTTCTGTTTAAGTTATATTCAAGGAAATGTTTGCTGTTCTAGTCACATTATAAACATAAGTTAGTCTGACATTTCTTGCAAAGGCTAGGATTTCATATGTACACTTAATAATAATAATGTTTGAATATGATGAATATTTGTTTCAAGACTGATATAGTTTTATAACACATCATTTTATATGTATATAGAGATTACTGTGGCTTTAAACTTCTATTTACATACTAGTTTGTGTAAATTACAAACCCCTTCATGATAAAAAATAGTAGTTGATGTTATCAGTTATCTGTTACATCTCTTCATTCTTAACATGGACATTCACATGAGTCATTCTGACAATTTTTACATGGTATAAAGGCTCATACTTCATGCCTCAAGTCTGTCTTGGTGACTAGGTGGCACTTAGCTTTCACTGAAACTTTCTCCTGTCCTTGAAGATCCAGCCTGCTGGCTTAATTCTAGTAGAAACCTCAGATGAGGAATTCAAATTAAATTAGCTTTAGAAATGCGAACGTCATGCTCTGATCCGTATAATGTAGTTAAATGGTCATCCTCAGACATATTAACTGTTTTGGTGGTGATAGAAGAAGGGAATGCCCTTGGAGCAGTCACACATTTATGTTGCCTGGATAAGAATATTAAAGACGTACAGGTGCAACTGATATATGGTGCTTCCTTCTTACTGGTAGAGCAAAATGTTAACCCCCTTTCTTTAAAGTATAAATGCTTATATCTCACTATTAGTACTGTTTAACTTTCCTCTGTGATACAGATTGGAGCTTTTAAATCGGTGATTAATTCTCTCTTTTTTATGCTGCCTGCATTCTTTTCTTTCTTCCTTAATAATTGTATATAACCTGTTGTTTTTCAGTCTTAATGCATATAATTTATAGATCAGGAAGAAGTGAGAGAACATTAATTATGTTGTAGTTACATCTAGGCTACTTTGCAATGCTGTTTCGGTACACCTCTGTGTTAACATTTTGGATTCAGTTCTTATATGTGAACCAGAGTTATTTCTGTGCTGCAGTAGTCCTTCTTATCTGCAGGACACCGTGGTAAGGAAGTTCTTCTGTTGTAGGAGGAGCATGTTTTTCTGATGTCTTGGCTACTTCATTGTTTGTAAGATAGAAGTGTCTTCTATGGCCATTTCAGCTGCTGTAGGTGATAGAACAATGTTTACATAGTGAATGATGTCTATTCCTGCACCTTTTGGCACAATCTGGAGATTCAATGGATGCTGGGTGCAAGAGAGAATGTTTTCTGTAAGTGACTCTTAAAGGAACAGTTCGCAGACAACCAACATATTTATTTATGGGCAGTGGATGCTGCTTGACAAGATGCTGAGATTTTCACATTAGGACAAAGAGCTGAGAATAATTGCAAAATTGTTTTCAATTGTTTTCATATGCTTTTGAATGATCTAGTGATGTACTACTACTGTTAAGAAAAGCACACACGTGTGCACGCACACACACACACACACACACATGCGTGTATGTGTGTGTGTGTGTGTGTGTGTGTGTGTATGGAGAGAGAGAGGGAAAGAGAGGGCGATAAATAGTTGCAATTTGTTCAGGACCGAGTGTGTTTGGTAGGTGTGTGAGACTGACCAATTCTCAGAGCCTGAGAATATGGGAATATTCCCTTTTTTCCAATTTTGTGCAATTTTGGAGTTAATACATACATGTGTGTGTGTGTGTGTGTGTGTGTGTGCGTATATATATATATATATATATATATATATATACATACATATATATATATATATATGTATATATATATATGTAGATATATATATATTCCGCATTGTCGGCATTTCAAATGTCGATCATATGATCTCGGCCATATGAAATTCGCCATTTTGAAGTGTCAACAATGTGAAGGGGACCCATATATAAATATATATATATATATATATATATATATATATACACACATATATATACATATATATATATATATATATATATATATATATATATATATACACATATAGATAGATAGATAGATAGATATATATATATATATATATATATATATATACATATATATATATATATATATATATATCTTTCAGGGGATGTTAGGTCACGGTGGGTGCAGGGGATTTTTTTTTTTTATGTCTTTTTTTTTCTTGTTTTGTTTATGTTTTGCATCCACCGAAGTTGTTTCTCAGAGCATGCGTAGTACTGCATTGACATTCGCATTTTTGATGTATTGTGGATTCTCTTTTAGATGTCCATGAACATGAATATCAAGGTAAGTTTAGACAATCAGATATATTTTTAGTGCCTATGAATAGATTGAATGCTCAAAAGAGCAAATGTTAGAAGACTGAGTCCAGAAACTCGAAAATCTGGAAGTTTGAATTGTATGGACCTTCACTGTGTGGGATTGCAGTGCATCTGGAATTGGGGCTTTGTCCCTTTCTCCACTATAATGCAATCTCAGAGTTGGTATATATAATTAGAGGGTTCTGACAGGTGCAGGGGGTAGCAGATGTTGTCTTTGTCCTGTTCTGGTTTAGCTTCTAGGTTTTTATAGGTTCATAGGTAGGTACTAGGCTATCGGCCTGAAGGCCTACGTAAGCCTAGCCAACAAGGTTCCCTGGCTTACGCCACCCAAGAAAGTTATTTTCCTGTGCCACTGTCGAGCAGAGACACAGAAGTGATCCCCGGGGTGTATTTCCTATTTCCCATCCACTCATCAATTTTTCTTAAATAGCGCTAATGAAGAACTTTGCTTGAAATAGACGGGTAGCCTGTTCCAGAGTATGGGAAGTCTTTGGGACAGGAATCTATCCCTCCAGCACGTCCTGTTTATTGTGGTGACAAGGTTTAGGTCCCTAGACCATGTAGCTCGGAGGGATTGGGATTTCTTTAGGTGTAGCATGTCCAACACCTCTGGGGTTGACATAGCTTTATATGTTAGGCAGAGATCACCTTGGAGTAGGCGCTATGCTATGAAGTAAAGCTGGAGTTTTTTGAGATGGTCAGTGTAGGGCATCTGTTTGAGGCCAGTAATTCTCTTTGTGAGGTACTTCTGTGGCCTTTCCAGCTGCTGCAGATATCTTGTGAGGTACATTCCAAAAGGGGCATTGTACTCTATAATGGGCCTAATGAGTGTCAAGTAGTGGGGAACAATGACCTCTTTTTTCCTGGATGAGAACTATTTTATGATGAGGTGTGCCATGTAGAAGGACTTCCTGACTACTGTGGCGATGTGACTATCAAAGGACAGACTACTGTCCACCTGGGTTCCAAGGTCTCTTATCACACATTCGGTGTTAAGTAGACTGCTGTCTATGTAGTAGTTCATGGGTACAGAGTTTTTACCAAAGGGGGTGACAATGCACTTTGTGGCATTGAGATTGAGGCCATGGCTCTGACACCATGCATCTGTCTCAGCGAGGCACTTCTGTAGGATTTCCACATCATTTGGGGACTCGACTATGGTTCCTAGTTTGCAGTCATCTGTGAACTTCGTTAGCCAGAGGCCTTCTGTGTTAGCCTGTACTTCAGAGAAGTAGATACCAAACAGGAGAGGTCCCAGGACTGAACCCTGTGGTACTCCACTTGTCACTGGTTTGAGGTTAGATTTGGAGTGTGCAACTTTTACAATGTGGGTTCTGTCAGTGAGCCAGTTGGCAACCCATCTTGTGACGTAGGGATTTATACCTTGTTTAGTGAGTTTAGCTACAATTCCAGAATGAGGGATGGTGTCGAAAGTCTTGGCGAGGTCAAGATAGGCTGTGTGAACCACCTTACCCTCATCTACGGCTTTGGTGACTGCCTCAAAGAAGTCAGTCAGGTTCAGGAGGCATGATCTGCCTTTCACAAACCTGAACTGGGTGAGATCCAGAGATTGGAGGTTACCAATGTCTTTGTTTATGAGTTCCATGATGATACGTTCCATGGCCTTGCAGACCAGACTTGTCAGGCTAATAGGGCGATAGTTCCCGGTATTAATGGTGGCTCCCCCTTTGTGGAGTGGGATAACTGATGCTGTACCTCATTCAATGGGCACAAAGCCTGATGTGAGGCTATGATTGAACATGGTGCTTAGGTGAGGAGCCAGTTCGTTCTGAAGTTCGTGTAAAATTTAGCCTGGGATGTTGTCCAGTCCCATGGATGCTGTGTTTTTGGCTTTAGAGAGTGCAGCCTTTACCTAGGTAGTTGTGATTACAGGGACTCTGCATTCTTCCTGTATAGATATGGGCCCTTTAGGGGGTGGGGGTAAAGTTAGCACTGAACCTATCTGCCAGAAAGTTGGCAATATCAGTTGGTTCTGTAATTTTCGTGCCGTTGTGCTGTAACTCAGAGCAGATCTGGGTGTTGCCATTGAGATTCTTGACATAGCTATAGAATGCTTTGTGATTGTCCTTAGAATCAATGGTGATTTTGTTTTCATAGCTAGCTTTGGAGGATCTTATAAGGGATCTCAGCTTCTTACTGAGGCTGACCAGGGAGCTCCTCCACTCATGGGATTTTACTCTCTTTTGCAACAATTTCTTCCTTCTGTTGTACAGTTTGTTTATGGCAGGGGACCACCAGATTGGCTTCCTTTTTTTGGAGGATAGCATCTTGGTTTTGTTTGGGATAGCACGATCCATGCACTCGTGTAAGTGCTTAGAGAGTGCATTTGTGTAGGATTCAGCAGTCGTAACTGTATTGTCCATCTGCATGGGTGTCATGAAGTTCACTACTTCTGTCTTAAGAAGCATGAAGTTGGCTTTGGAGAATTTTTTTACTGTGGTTTCCTTAATAGGGGGTGGGGACAGGATGTGGATATCAAGGGTGACTAGCTTATGGTCGGATCGGACCAACGAGGAGTTGACTTCAGGTGTGGAACACTGGTCACTCATGTTGGTAATGACTAGGTGTAGGATATTGTTGCCCCTGGTGGGGGTGTGGATAAGTTGATCCAGGACATTGGAGTTTAAGAATTCCAGAAAGTATTGTGTGAAGGAGTTGGTACACGAGTAGTTTTCCCAGTTAATGGTGGGGTAGTTGAAATCACCCATTATTAGGGTGTTTGGTTGAATCCTAATATTTTCCAGTACATCAGGAAAAGAGGAGTGAGAATCTTGGGGCATGGTGGGGGATCGATCTTCCTTTCTCAATTTTGTGTGGTTTGTTCTTTTCAGCATTCAATCTTTTGAAAGGAATCCATGCATACACATATTCTTAGATAGATATGTATATATAGACTTCTACTATGGTTGGACTTTTGGAACATTCTCTGAGGTGTATAGCACATAGAATGTTATCCTTCTTCTATTCCTAAGCTGGATACACTTCTAACAAGAGACCAATCTGTCTGTCTGTTAAAATAAAGTCTTATTAGTATTAGAAAAAACATCTACATTCATTTATATAAAGGTTATTTGTGATTCTTCATACTTATATATGTTGATTACTGATATCAAAAGTGGTCTGGCATTTAGCACAGAGGATTAAAGTTATGAGTTGCTTCTTGTAGTCAGTAGTAAAGGGTGTTAGTCCTTCTAGCTCCATGTGACTCTGAGCATGTCATTTGTTCAGGCAGTACTCCTGGATCACCACTGAAAATGGTATACTAGTGTCCACTGAGTATATTCAGTTAACAAATGTACAAAGTAAAAAAAAAAAAGACTGTATCATATCAGACTGAAAAGAGATATTTTCACGTTTAAATTACATCTTGAGTTTGTAAGTTTATTGGTTTATTAAATGTTCTGGTTAGCAGACCATCAAGGAACACTGATTCATGGATATCTGAATTGAAATCCATTTCACCAAGTCATTTAAATGCAGCCATATTCTCAGATTTCCTAATTATAACTGACAACTTATTCCATAAAGCCAATGCTCTGTCTGTTGAAAAAATGAGTGCCTTAAATTTGTTTTGGTTTTGGACATCTTAAACCACAGGTTTCTATCCCTGAGTGTACATTTACTGTGGATTTTCTCAGTGTCCATAACTATCCCTAGGTATCTGTCATTGAAATTTTCATATGCGAAAATTACTTTACCCTAGTATATGTATATTTTAAAGTATGTAAATGTAAATGTTTACATTGTTCTGCATATATCATATTATTAGAATACGGAAATATATAAATTTCCTTTGTACTGATTCAATATAATTAAGATGTCCTTTTGTGTAGGTGCAAAAGAAATTGTTGTATTCCAGGACTGATCTTATGTAGGACTTATACAGAGTTAATAAAAATAGGCATATCCTACAGCAAGATTTTGAAGTATAATGCCTAACAAAGAATTGTATCAGCATGCTATCTATAGAAGAAATTGTCAGTCAGAGTAATATCTAAATCTTCATAATAATCAATTTTCTCTATTGTATTTCATAACAAGCATATACGATTCTTGATTCTAGGTTTCTTACAATATGTCCATATAGAATTTTAACCCCATTGCTTTAGACCATGCAACCTTTTCTGCCATGTAAGCATTATTTGCAATAAAATCCTTATCATCTGTTCTGATTAACACAATCTTACTGTCATCAGTAGATTTACTTAACCATCACTGACTTCTTTTGAGGATAGTAAAAAAACTGTATTGAATAATACTGGCCCCAGTATGGAGACCTGTAGAACTTCTAAGTTAGCACGTATTTATTCCAGCCTGATAGCACTGATGGTCACAGTTTGTGCTCACCATTCCAGCCACCCATTTCATCTGGTGATGTGAGAATTTACCTTAGCTCCACATAAAGCCTTGTAATTTCTGAAGAATCAAAAGGTTTAACAAGGTCCAAGAATATTATGCCAGATGATTAACCTAAATGATTATCCATGACAATTTGGTTGAAACGTTCTACAAGATTTGTAAGTATAGCTCTATCCTTCAAGAAATCATGCTGATCAGTGTTCAAAACTGCAGTTATGTTGTAGTTCATTATTTCAAGTATACCCATTTAAAGCATTTACCAAGGATAGATGTCAGACTGATGTGTCTAAAGTTCTTAATATCATCCCTGCATCATTTGTATATATTGGTGTTATGTATGAATTTTTTCAAGTTCTTTAGGATTTCCCCAATTTAAAAGGTTATTGAATATATACTTCAGTACTGATACCAAGATATTCTTTAAACTGTGCAGCTCAATAGCTGTAGTGGTATCAGTTCCCATGGATTTAATTTTCTTTATTGCACTAATAATTACATCAATTGATATAAACGAGCAACTCTCCCCATGAGGGATAATAAACACCAGGATACTATTAGTTGTGCTGTTGGAGGTTAAAGAAAAGAACTTATTAAAGTCATTAGCAATTACTATATTATCCATGGTAAGTGATTACTTAATTAAGATGGCATCCATATTATACCTAGTCTTACTAGTTTTGCTTATATATTTATAATATTTATTCTTCTTTCCTCCTGTGAGCTTTTTTCTCATATCTGATTTTTATTTTTAAAGTTCCTAGTAATTAAATTCAACTCCCTTTTGTTATGATTATGACCACTTGGATGTTTCCTAAAGGCCTCAAATGCCCTTTTCCTTTTCTTATATGTTTTAATTAATTAATGATTCTGACAGTATGGGTGTTTTTGTTTGTCAGTAATTCATGTAGTTGTGACAATAGACAACACATAATTTCTGAGCATCTTTTAAAGAGTACTGTATCCAAATGTTAAAGCTTCATATGAATATTCATTAGACCAGCTGATACAACTCATGATATTGATCAAGTTATCATAGTAGATCACACCATAATTATATTTGTCAATAATAGGTAACCTAAGTATATGCATATCAAGGCTGGGGTCAACAGAATGGTGATTTAAATCTCCCAGTGGTTCTATTGTATTGATTTTTTTTGTATAATTCCCAAGGCATCAGTTGCTATTACTTTTAGCATGTTATTCCTCCAAGTGTTTTCAGTAATTAGTTGTTTATGATTATGGAATGATATGATGTTTATAAACTCCTTGGAGTGAAAACTTTTCCCTGCTAGTATGTTCCAGTTAATGTCCAAGTAATAAAAATCATCCAGCAATAAAATATTTTTAGTTTCATGCACTGAGTTTAGATTTAATAGCTAGTCTTAATGTTCACAATGACCCATGTTAGGTCTATGATAACATAAAACAACTCAATGTTTTGAGTAAAATAAGGCATTGTATGTCCACAGTTATGCCTTCTAGTGAATTATCTGTTTTGACTAGATTAGATGTCAATGTGTTATGGACCAGTAACAGCAGCCCACCAGAGTGTTTTTCCTAATACACTCATGTTTTTCAAAGACATGAACAGTATGTCGCTGGAGTTCCATGCTTCTGTTATGGCAATGATTTGGTAGTTTTCAGTTCTATTATTTTTCTTAGTTCAAGATGTTTGTAACTTCAGCTGCGTACATTAAAGAAGTAGCATTTCACACAGTCAAATTAAATCTTCCTGTATTAGTACTGTATTTAAATTTAATGGGTCTAAAAAGGGTTTAAGGTGTTCTGAGATTTTACCAGAGACATATGCAATGCCATAATCATTTAAATAAAGTAGATCCCTGGTGGACAATCCATTATTTAAGACATAATGCTCCCAATATTTTACCAAACATGTAAGTATTAAGCATCTACCAACCATTAAGACATAATCCTAATATTTTCTCAACCATGTATGTATTAAGTATTTAAGCTCTGGTAAACATATAATCATTCCATCTGGAGGACTGGATTATCTTGGTGATAACTAGGCCAACTGATGCCTTTTCTAACTTTTGGAATGCTAATAAATTTGCATTTATCATATGGTTCAGTGACAGACAATTTAAATAATTTGTTCCAACATGTATACATAAGTCAATATACTTTGGTGTAACCCATGAATCAGCTTGTTACAAATGTTTGCCTTCAGACCTAGTAATCCAGATATCATTACATTAGGTCTATTAAATTTACATAGCAGTCAACCTGTTGATCTTAGTCCTCAAGTATTAGAATCTTTCTTTGCTAGTAATAGTGTTTTGTGAAATACTTTTAAACCCAGTGCCCACAGACTTCTTATTTTTCACATCATTAAGCATGCAATTGACTTACAGTTCTTATTTTCAACACGTTTGATAATTTGATTTGTTTGGTTATTTGTGCTTTCTCTATTTAAACCATTTTCTTTGTCACTGTTCCCTCCCAGTGCTCTTTTTCTTTCTTTCTTTTTTTTTGCTGAAATTGTTCAGTCATTCTCACTGCCCTGCTGTTTTTATCATGTTTCCCACTAGTAGGGTTGACAATAATTATTCCTGGGTATAAAACACTAGTATTAGCGTCATTTGTGTATGATTATATAATTCTATGTTTTCTACAGCCTGATGTTAAATTGTGAGTATTGTCTTCCATGTCTAGCTGTCTAATCTCACACTGAAATGTATTTCTGCAGGAGTATTACCTTCTGGTTTGTCAGCCTCAGGTAATATGGAAGACATATTAACAAATGGGATATAATTCAATGTGGTTTTATTGTTTTCTTCTACTGTAGAGTTTAGGGCCTCACTGTTATCAGATGCCTTCCTGATATTTTGCCCTTTTTATGCTTTTTAGTCATACCATTAATACTTTCTTTGCATTTCCTTTTCCTAGAATTGTTAGTCTTCAGGGGCTGTACCTCTCAACCAGTCCTCTATTTACTTGCACATTTGTATTGTTACTAATATGTGATAAAGAAATATCATCTGAACTTTTATTTAACTCATCTTTTTTAAGTCTTCCTTTCATATGATGATGTATTCACAAACTGTCCAAAGTGGCATTGCAGTCATGTAGTTACAATTATATAGGTTTTTAAATTTTGTAATATCTGGTATAGTAGCTATTTTATTTAGTTGGGCACATAAAGGTACTCAGTAAAAGCATGTAATTTTGTTTTATAAAAAAATAATACCACATTGGTTGCACTGTACAATATAACAGTTTATAATCAAGTCATTCAGCACCTAGGAATTTAAGGACTCCATACTGAGCCTATAAAATACCAAAGGTAACTACAGAATAATATCTATTACAATTTACCCCATGCGTCTATACCCAGATAAGTATACACTTGTTGCAGTTAAAAGGAGGGCATACATTTAAACTTAATTATCCAAAGTAGACAGTACATCACTTAGTGCAGAATTTGGGCCTAGAAGTAAACTGGACATGTGACTCAGTAGCCGATAGTCACCTGAACCCAAAACTGTAAATATTAATATAATTTGAATAAGTAGAGAACAGTATCAACTTTTGCAAGTTAGATGTATGTATATTATATTGGTTGGCAATCAAAATGTTAAAGGTACATTTTATTATGCTTCCATGTAATTAGATATAGCTGCAGAACTCCCCAGAACTTAAGTAAGTGTAGTAGTATTTCATTTAGGTTAGAATTACAAGAGTGCAAATGCATGACGATGTGCCACTACATGTCCACTCTAATATACGTCCACTCTTTGAGGGATGCTATTTATGTAAATTCCCTTGCCTGGGATTGACTGAAACTGCCTTTACTCAAAGTGGGCCACTAGTTTACCAGGAAACCATAAAACAATAAAGTCTGTTCCAAAGCCCTAAGAAAGGTAGGGACAGCATACAAATGAAAATTAAAAAGTGTTTCTTTGGTGCCCTGAAAAGGGAGTGAGGTAGAACACTAAAAAAAAATTTAAAATGCACAGCTCCTTGGACTGAGGTGATTTAAAATGTGTAACTATCACTTCCCTCACCCCAACCTGCAAAGGGGTATGGAATCTTCAATTTGCATTAAATGAGAAATATTTTATAATTTATTCACAAGCATATTAATTTAAATGAATTCATTCTAGTTAATTTATGATGCATATCTTTGTTTTATCAAATATGCCAGCATATTAGATAGTGGTAATATACAGAAGTTGTAGACCTAGTTATGTAAGCTAAGACTAACACATAGATATATTTCATTACTTTTGTAGTTAAATGGCTGTAATAATATGAAAAGCTTCACAATGAGATTAAGTCCAACATACAGAATTCAATTTCATAACAATATCTGTACATTTTATTACACAGATTGGCTTATCCTTAGTTCTAAACAATAATGGTAACATACTTATTCTTGTGTTTATTATTTTGTCATGCTAATTAAGTTGTGGAGCTGTGTAAATGGCAAACTTATTCTAATGTTCACTGTTTTGTTTGTCATGCTAATTAAGTAAGTTGTGCAGCTGGGTAAATAAGTGTTCTATAACAATAATATATAAGTATTTAGATTGTAAGGGGTATATTGATTGGATAAAGTAAGATAATACAGTAACAAAAATAATCCTGGGCAACGCAAATATGTATGAGAAAAAGAGAGGAACCTTATTACAATAAACAATGTAAATACTGTTATTTCAGTGTTTAAATAATAATATAATCAAAGTACCTTTTTGGAATCAATGCATTGTTGCAAGAAATTTTTGGTGTTTTTTCTTCTTCATTAATATTTTAGTTTTTCCCACCTCTTCTCTCAGTCTCTTCTTCCTTTTTCAGTTGAAATAATATTACTAAAGATGCAGATAATACTTGAGACCTTCAACCCCTTTTTGTTCTTTGTAACTTATTTCTTCTACCAAAGTAGCTTTCTGTTATTAATGTGTTTGCTGTTATCTAAACAATGTCACCTGAATTTAAAACCAAATTTAAATAAAACAATTTTGCTCTATGTTTTATTCTTTGTAAAGGGAATTCCTTATCTTAAAAATCAAAATGCTAAAAGGACTGTCTTACTTAAAAACTGTAAAGCTGGTAATTTTTGTGTGTTTAAAACTGTTTGCTATCAAAATTGTGATGGACTTTTACTGATTATGATTTTTCGCATTTTTAGTTCATAAAATTGTGATGCACTTTCACTGATTATGATTTGTGAAACTGTACCTGGGTTGTGGCTGAAGATGTTCAAATTAATCAGTACACCTCCAAGTTAACAAAGAATAAATAATAACAGAATCTTGTAAACACTTCATAACTTATGCCTAGTGTCTGTGAATGTGTTATAAATATTAAAGGAATAATGAAAGTTGTAAAAATCTTCCTCTTAACCAAGACATTGTCAGACTAACTACATGTTATAACAATATAAAGAGAATTAATTACAAATAATACAAAAAATCAGATCACACATTCATTTCTGAAGTAAGAAAGGTGATGGGATAAATTAAAGTACTCACACTTATAAATATTTTTTCATAATAGCCATATTGGTATTGGATGTTAAATATACAGATAAGAATTAAAAAAGAATTAGATCTGCTAATGGAAGAAATAAAGCATATGAAACAGCATGACACATAAATTCACATTATCCATAGATCACAAAATAAAATAAAATTAATAAGGAAATACACGGCTTTTACTGGAAAGGCTCACCCAGATTCTGCTACAGTTTGCTGTGAGGGAAAGGTTAGTTTGCTTTTTATTTGTTGTGTTTTGTATTACTTTATTGCCTTTTTCATTTTGTATACTGTGATTTGTTTTCTTTATACTGTGTTTTACTTGTGTTCTGCTTTTAACTGCATATTAAAACTTGAAAAGAGACCACAGCTCTGTCTTTTGTGAGTCAGACAGAAATTTCCCCACCCTCCAAACCTGTTACTGTTGTGTTCTTAAACACCACTGTCTTTCTAGTTGCCTGCCCCTTATGTTACTTTGACCATGTATCTCATTTTCTCTCTGCTTTTACTGGCTGGTGTGAGTAAATTATCATTTTGTGAAATCACTCTCCTTCAACTATTTAAATTTATTGGCAATCCTACTTTATTCCATAATACCAGAATACAAAACTGACCACCCCCTTTCAATCTATCTTGCTGTTTTAAAAATAGTGACTTTCCACTAAAACTTAACTTTTAGACAGGTAAAACTTAAGTTACCTACTTTCACACCTAACTCCTCTAGTGCACACTGCAGTGTTTAGGATAAACCATTTTTTTTCATCTTACCTTTAAGCGTCTATTACAAGACCACCAGTTATTGTAGAGCCCACATTCTGCCTCTCAGTAGTCATCTTGGGATTAGTGCTTCTGTTTTCTCATGGTGAGAGAAGGAGTGCAATTGCATTATTTCCTGGAGACTGCTGATCACCAGAAACTTAATAACTGCTTTATAGGTGACAGCTTAGAAGCTGTGCTTATATTCTGATTCTGGTGAGAGTAGGAGCAGAGTGCATTGATTCCTGACTCTTTCTGGTTGAAGAGTGAGTGTCTGTGCTTAACATACCTGATTCGTCTGGTTGTTATTAGAGGCATCTGCCAGGAAAAAGGCTACAATCCTGCAGACCCTTGCATCATCTGGGACAAGACTGTGGATCACCAAACAGGCCGTAGCCTGCTTCTCTACTTGGGATTGCTGCTAAAACTAGCTAGTTTCAGCTAGAACTACCTAGCTTTTTTTAGTTTCATAACTCAAAATGGTTTCCTTGTGCTCAGCACTTGCTCAGAACTTGTAAGCACTAAATAAACTACAAATTACTACAGCACTCGACTTTCCTCACTTGTCAAGAGGAAAACAGTTCTTAGTACTTAAATAAATAAGCACCTATCCAGGCATGTCCATGGGTCAGCTGCTGGTGTTTTCTCCTGTCAACCTGATGAATCTGGGCATCTTGGGGCAATGTAGCAATTGCCTCATGTACACTGACAACCCTCTCCTCCTACCACCCAACACTACAACCTGTGACAGATGCACTTATATAGCCAAACTGGAAGCTAAGCTCTCTCCCACCAAGACTGGACTAGACAGGAGGAGAAGGTTAACACCTGCACCACACCACACTCAACACATAGTCCTTCAAAACCCATACTACCAAAACACACACATAGAAACACAAAGCACACACCCACATTCATGGAGGCTCTCAATAAAAATCTGCCCAAGCAACAGAGAACTCCAAGCTGAAACGCAGACAACCCCCCAACACTACCCAAATGACACATAGCCCACAAAATCAGTGTGCCACTCAACCTCAGCCCATAAGGCAAAGCAACATACCCCACACACTAGTCATAGGTGACTCTACAGTCAGGCACACTTATTTCCCACTCATCAGGCTAAACAAAGAGAAAGTTACTGTCAGCTGCCTGTCGGGTACCAGGATCCACCACACAATGCATGCACTCAGGTCACTCCACAACAAGTACAAATATGACTCTGTCATTGTCCATGTTGGTGTGAATGACCTGAGATGTACCTCCCTGGACTACATGAAAAGAGACATGGAGGAGCTCTCAGATCTTGTAGCCCAGGCAGGTATGACCCTAGCCCTGAGTAGCATCCTGCCATCACCCAGAATGATACCACAGTACAAGGACAAAATGATTGACTTCAAAAATTGGTTAAGCTTCAGGTGTCATTCTAAGGGGATCCAGTATCTGTCTGCATGGGACAACATGGTCGCCAGACCAGGATGCTTTGCCAGAGATAGCCTGCACCTGTTGCCCCTGGGATTCCAGATACTGGCTAAGGATCTTGCCACCCCTATAGTGCCTTTTTTAGGCAAGGTTCAAATGCCAAATTCACCACCGTAACAGGTACAAGCAAGCAAACTCTGAGGTAATGCTACTCAATGCTAGAAGTCTAAACCTCAAAATGCACTCTCTCGAGGCACTCCTTAAAATGGAGAACATCGACATCTGTGCAGTGATAGAGACCTGGTTCAAGGCTCCAGAGGGCACTCCTGCATTACCAGGCTATAATTCATACCACACATTTTGGCCACCTAACCTGGACCAAAACACTAAAGGCAGAGGTTTGTCCATATTCATTAAGGATAGCCACACCTCCAGGCTAGTTGCTCAACATAATGCATCCCAAATTATCCAAGTGCAACTAACACTGGTTAAGACTGCAATCCAGGTTGTAGCTTGTTACAGAACCCCCACCATGCCCCAGGATTCCCACTCTTCATTTCTTAAGATACTGAAAAATATTAAGGTACAACCCAATACCTTAATTATGGGCGATTTCAACTACCCCACCATCAACTGGGAAAAATACTCATGTACCAACTCATTCACTCAATGTTTTCTGGAATTCAGAAATTCCAATACCTTGGATCAAGTTGTCTACACCCCCACAAGGGGCAGCAATATCCTGGACCTGGTCATTACTAATATGGGTAACCGGTGTTCCAGGCCAGAGGTCAACTCCTCTCTGGTCAAATCTGACCATAAACTAATCACCCTAGACATCCATATCCCACCCTCACCACCCATTAAGGAAACCACCATCAGAAACTACTCCAAAACCAACTTCATGCTTCTTAAAATAGAAGTGGCAAACTTCACGACACCCATGCAGATGGAAAATAGAGGTATGGCTGCTGAATCTTACACAAATGCACTGTATAAGCACATACACAAGTGCATGGATTGTGCCATCCCCAACAGAACCAAGATGCTATCCTCCAAAAAAGGAAGCCAATCTGGTGGTCCCCTGCCATAAACAAACTGTACAACAGAAGGAAAAAGCTGTTGCAAAAAAGAGTAAAATCCCAAGATTGGAGGAACGCTCTGGTCAGCCTCAGCAAGAAGCTGAGATCCCTCATAAAATCCTTCAAAGCCAGTTATGAAAATAAAATTGCCACTGATTCCAAAGACAACCACAAAGCATTCTACAGCTATGTCAAGAATCTCAAAGGCAACACTCAGATCTGCTCTGAGCTACAGTACAATTGCACTAAATGTACAGAACCAACCGATATTGCCAACATCCTGGCAAGTAGGTTCAGTGCTAACTTTACACCCCTCTCACCCCCCAAAGGGCCCATCTTAATACCGGAAGAATGCAAAGCCCCAGTAATCATGGATGAACAAGTAAAGACCACACTCTCCAAAGCCAAGAGCACAGCATCCATGGGACCAGACAACATCCCAGGCTACATACTGCATGAACTGCAGAACGAACTGGCACCCCACCTAAGTACCATGTTCAATCATAGCCTCACCTCAGGCTATGTGCCTACTGAATGGTGGACAGTGATGGTTATCCCACTCCACAAAGGGGGTGCCACCACGGACCCTGGAAACTACCGCCCCATTAGTCTGACGAGCCTGGTCTGCAAGGCCATGGAACGTATCATCTTGGAGCTTATAAACAAAGACATAGGTAACCTCCAAACCCTGGACCCAACCCAGTTTGGGATTGTAAAAGGTAGATCATGTCTACTAAACCTGACTGACTTCTTTGAAGCAGTCACCAGAGCTGTAGACGAGGGCAAGGTAGTGGACACAGCCTATCTTGACCTCGCCAAGGCTTTCAATACCATCCCCCACTCTGGAATTATAGATAAACTCACTAAACTGGCCATATATCCATATGTTACAAGATGGGTGGCCAACTGGCTCACTGACAGAACCCACACAGTAAAAGTAGCCGACTCCAAGTCTGATTTCAGACCAGTGACGAGTGGAGTACCACAGGGTTCGGTCCTGAGTCCTCTCCTTTTCAGCATCTACTTCTCTGAAGTGCAGGCCAACACAGAAGGCCTTTGGATAACAAAGTTAACAGATGACTGCAAACTGGGAGCCATAATAGAATCACCTAATGATGTAGACATTCTACAAAAGGGCCTCACAGAGACAGATACTTGGTGTCAAAGTCATGGCCTCAAGCTCAATGCCAAGAAGTGCATTGTCATCCCCTTTGGGAATAACTCGGTACCCATAAACTACCACATAGGCAGTAGCTCACTAAACACCGAAAGTGTGATAAGAGACCTCGGGACACAGGCCTAGAGTAGCCTCTCCTTTGATAACCACATCGCCATAGTAGTCAAGAAATCCTTCTACGAGGCACACCTCATCACAAAAGGGTTCTCCTCTAGAAAAAAGGAGGCCATTGTTCCTCTCTACTCATCCCTCATCAGACCCATTATAGAGTACAATGCCCCATTTGGCATGTCTCTCACAAGACACCTACAACAACTGGAAAGGCCACAGAAATACCTCACTAAGAGGATTACTGGCCTCAAACAGATGCCATATGCAGACCGTCTCAAAAAACTCCAGCTCTACTCTGTCACATATTGCCTACTCAGAGGCAATCTCTGCCTAACATACAAAGCTATGTCAAACCCAGAGCTGTTGGGCATGCTACACTTAAAGAAATTCCAATCTCTCCATACCACACGCTCCAGGGACTGAAACCTTGTCACCACAATAAACAGAACATGCTTGAGGGATAGATTCCTGTCCCAGAGACTTCCTATACTCTGGAACAAACTACCCATTCATGTCAAGCAAAGCTCCTCATTGGCCTTCTTTAAGAAAAATCTTGATGTCTGGATGGGAAATAGAAAATTCACCCCGGTGATCACTTCTGTGGTACTGCTTGACAGGGGCAGAAGAAAATAAATTTCTTGGGTGGCAAAAACCAGGGAACCTTTTTGGATAGGCTTATATAGGCCCCAGGGCCAATAGCCTAGTACCTACCTATGAACACTGTGTCAGGCAGTTGTGATTTGTTTTCTTTTCACTGTGTGATTTTTTTCTTATTCTTTTTTTATTTCTTTCTGCATACTTCGTTCATTACAGCTTGAATTATCTGTTCATCAAAACTTAAATAGTCCTACATTGGGATACAGAAGCACTGCAGCTGCGATCATGGCTAGCCCCCCTCCATATACTGTGTACGCATAACAAACCCTGATGCTTAGTAAAATTGAATGAGGCCAAGTAAGTGTGTGCAGTGAGCAGCTCATTAAATAGTCAAGCTGTAGCTACAGCAGACTGATGAAAGACTGTCTAGGGGCATTTTACAGCTGCAGGGATGTACGACCAACAGTAAAGCTAGTCTGTTGAGCATGAGCCCCAACAGTGCCCAGATAGATCTGGTTCACACAACTGCAGCTACGGAAAGAAGCTATGTGGCAGCTTTACAGGTTCAAGAGACATGTGTGCTGATATATGTTATGACCCAGTGATACATTCATGTAGAAAAGATAACTTGTGAAAGATAGTAAGGGAATTAAGATGAATCTAAGGAGGCAGACTAGGTACTAGGGCCACCCAAATAAATATATAACAAGACCTTGAAAGGAGGTGGTGACACAATCAGAGATATGGAAGACAATGGAAAAGAGGCTAACAGACACACAGATATAAATGTCAAGTAACTGAAGAGAAGAAAAATACAAGACAACATATAATAGGTGGGGAAGAGAAAAGTAGCAATACATTGACCAAACACAGGTACAACTTCAGCAGATTTGGACCACTTTTACCTGTATTATAAAGCAAATGTAAGGTAACATCCACCCTACTGTAACAATGATGTGCCTGAATGCGGCATTTATTGGGACATGAACCCAAACTTTTCTCCACTTGCATTTTATTGACAGGTAGAGCTACCTCAGTAGTGAGACAAAAGGCTGTAGGAAAACACACAGCAGCTGGATATCACACACTTACAGAATGAAAGAATAAGGGAGAGAAAAACATCCAGCCCTGAGGGAACTCAAAACCATAACCTTCCTCCCTTGCAATTTGCAAAGCACTTCACAGACAGACTGAGCTGTAGCAGAAGTAAGAGAAAAGGCCATCAGAGAATCACACAGCAGTTTGTTGTCACACACTTGCATAATGGAAGAAAAAGAGAGTCAGTAACGACTCCTTAGAACACCACCTTTGCAGTCTAATCTATCATCCACAGGCATAGCTGGCAATTCAATACTTCACAAGGGGAATTCCACAAATCCTGACAGCTGTACTCTATATCACATGTGCCAACTTCCACACAATGACACTTGGCTCTTGTGCACAGCTAGTAATGGCTGAGACCAATATACATAGTGCATGATAGTGCTTTCAGTTAGCAGATGGACGAATGGGGCATGGAGCACGGTGGCAGTGCCAGTGCTCACTAGTTGTACATGGACATCGATGCTGCCCTCTGTGACCCACAGTGCACAGTACAATCACAAATTATAAGTAATTTGGAAGCCCTAGATATGCATTTGTGAGGTGTGTATCTACTGTTTGACCAGATGAAAGGGTGGAACTGGGAGTATAGGAATGAACAGAAAAGGGGGAAGGAAACAGAGGGCAGAAAAGAGAATGAACAAATAACTAATGAGCGGGATGGAGGTGGGAAATGTGGGGTAAATATTTTTCTGTGGAACGTGTCCATTTTTCATGAATAAAGAGAAGGTAAGTTGGAGAAGGAAGTAAGAGAAAGGTTAAGAGGATTAGCATATGTAGAAGGAGAAAACAGGCAGGACTGGCAGGGGGTGTGACAACATAATGAGGGAAGGGGCACACAGTGGGGAAAGAGACATCAGATACACAAAGGGGAAGATTGAACAACCACAATGGGTGAGCATGAACACAAATGGTAGGGAGATTCCACAAAAATACTCCAAAGATCTTGAACGCCAATTTATTTTAAAATAAAATGCATTTTCGCCGCTACAAACAAGAAGCAGCTTCCTCAGAACAACATCACTGAAAGGCGCCAAAAAGCATTTTAAATATGTACAGGAAGTTCTTTAAACGACATAATTTCCTGTCTTGGCGCTCCTATTATGGAACAGACAAATAATAAGTATTATACATTAAATGCAATAAAATAAGAAATATATATGCAAGAAAAGCATTTAAAATATATTAAATTCAATAATGGAGCAGAGGGAAATGGCTTACTGGTAATGCGTGGTGATCGCATCAATGTTGACTTACATGCAATTTTACCTTTTACATCGGGGAGTGATGTCCCTATACCAAATGCTCAGCGCATACAATCACCAGTTTCCAATACTGAGGATACCTACAATAATATTAATACTGGTCCGAGGCTTATTGGCGTTCCCATGATCTCAGACTGGATCAACAATTTGCAACCTTTTGCATTTACACCAGTGTCAATGGAGGAGCGACCGGCTACGGGCATGCAGGTTCAACCTGTCTGTATAGACACTATTATTGACAATTTAAAGAAACTGGACATGAAATTGCTTAAATTAAAAAAACTGCAACTTGAAGTCTCATACTTCAAACAATGTCTAAGTGAAAACATCATCCCTAAGGGGTTGCGGAGTGTTTTTTCTCCGTCAGGTCTTATACAAGACCCTCTGTTTTATACAGACTTAATGGCGCTGTTTGAACGGCAAGGAGCACAGTTGCTTGAAGTGTTAATTAAGCATTACAATTCTAATATTACTAAACTTACAGAAGAAATCAGTGAACTTGATGAGATCATCAAACTTGATTCTGATTTTTTATGATACAAGTTTGATTATAATAGAATATTTAATAGCATAGATGCACTGATGGTAAAGCTGAAACAAAATAAATCTAAAAAATTGTGTAGGGACAGGACGGCTTACCAAAATCAACAAGCCTATCCGAAATTAACGATACCTCCTTTACGAGAAGTACCTACAGGGGTTAATAGTCTGGATACTTTTGAGATGGGTGATCTCGATCCACCTTCTGTTACTATTGAAAATAATGACGAGGAAATTGCACAGAATAATGGAACGAGATCGAGTAATAGGATTAAAGCTAACAACTCTTATAAAGGCAGGAATGGTAATAATAATCAAAATTACCAGAAAAATAATAGTAACCGAAGTAATTTTTTAGGTCCACAGCCCCAACGGACCTATTACACCAGGAACAGAGCTCGGAACAACTGAGTTCTGATTCATCCTTTGTTGAGACAGAAAATTTTGAAACTGTTAATGACATACAGATTGCGGTTCAAGAATGTCCCATCATACAAACTAACCTTAAGGGTGATTTTAAAGTGTATAACTTTTCAAGTGTTAGTTTACAGCCCGAACTTATTGAGTTGTTGGCACGTGGTAATACCTTTATTCCTAGCGCACATTTTGATCTTACAAAAACTATTATTGATTTGAAGAGTTTTGTGAGGAAACTAAATTTTAATTTACTATTCAATAATGAAATCAGTGATGCAACGCCATGCTTAAAATTACCTAGTGTTTTCAATCCCCCTTTGCACATAGGGTTACGTGTTTTTGAAAAAGTCTGCGGGGTGGACATTAGACACATTAAGGATGGTCTTGGGACTGTAAAACCACCTACCAGTTCTAACATAAGTAAGAAACAGAGAACAGCCTTGAATAATTTCAACCTACTCCCAGTCCGAGCCGTTAAACCGGAAAAGAGGGGAGGGTTGGTCATTTTTGATAATGATATGTATACTGAAAAAATGTTATTAGTCCTGGATTCACCAGCTTACAGGCCTTCTTCCCTTAACGAAATGAATGTCACCTATAATAGGATCAGAGGATATTTGAGAGATATGTTTCTAAGTGGGAAGATTAATATTGATTTATATAATTTTCTGGATATCTCTTTTCCTAAGGCTCCGGTTATGTTTGGAATTCCCAAGATCCATAAGGATCTTGGGAATCCCCCTATGAGAGCATTGGTGGATGGAAGACTATCAATGACTTACCCATGTGCTAGGCTAATAGATCATATTTTGGGTAAATACATTAAGAATATTCCGGTTGTCTGTAAAGACTCGTGGTCCTTTCTCAGTAATATTAATAACATCACATATGATGAAGGTGATAACTTTCTTACTATCGGCGTGGTCGATTTGTACACATCTATTCCCCATCAGGAAGCCATAGAGTGGATAGCTTTAATGCTACAAGAATTGGAGGTTATTCAAAATGAAATAGATATTATCACAGAACTTTTAGATATAGTCCTTGGGTCTAATTTTTTCATTTTTGACAATAAATATTACCTCCAAAAACAAGGAGTAGCCATGGGTTCCCCTTGCGGGGCAAGCGTGGCAAACTTCTTTATGGCTTTTTGGGAAAACAAGTATTTATTAAAAAATGCTGATTTGAAAGGAAAATTCGCTTGTACACGCATTTTTGGATGATATTTTTATATTATTTCATGGTGATGCATCAGATGTGGAAATTTTATTACATTATATGAATAGTACAACAAGTTTCCTCAAATTCACACATCAGTTTTCTATAAATGAAATTGATTACTTAGATGTGAGGTTGACCAAAGACACAATAAATAACAGATACTTGTCTGCGGTCTATCGAAAACCTACTTACTGTAATTCCCTACTTCATTTTACTAGTTTACATCCACTAAGGCAGAAACGATCTATAGTGAAGGGACAGGTAGTGAGGGCCGTACGCATGTGCAACACGGTCCATTCCTTCAAAAAGGAATGTAATTTTCTCAAGAATCTTTTCCTTAATAGAGGCTATCCTGATATCCTCATTGATGGGATTATTGAGGAGATAGAATTCAAACGATCAACTGGTTTTTACAAACCTTTATTAGAAGAAAATAAAAGTCATGAAATCCAAAGTGTTAGTTCATTTAATGTATCACAAGAGATTATGACATCAAGGCCAACTCAGATTGATATTACAGTAAATAAGGAAGTTGACTTTTCAACTTGTTTTATTACCACTTTTAGTATTGATTCTAAATCAATTTGTGATATAATTTTTAAAAATTGGCATTTTATTAGTAATGATACCTTCCTTTCAGAAAAGTTAGGATTATTGCCAAAAGTGGTGTATAGGAGAGGAAAAATTTGAAAGAATTGCTACAAAGAAAACCACATACCAACCAATTTAACAGAAGTAAGGGGTCATTAATATGTGCAGCTTGTAATTGGTGCAATTTTTTAGACCAGGGAAATCATTTTCTATAAAAGGGAAAAGATACTATATCCATCAGAAAATTAACTGTGAGAGCAAATCTGTTGTTTATGTGGCTTTTTGCCAATGCTGTCCAGCATTTTATGTTGGTAAGACCGACCGAAAGTTACGAGAACGTGTCTACCAGCATATATATGCCATTAGAAATAGCAAGGTTGACAATGCCCTTGCTAAGCACATTTCTAATTACCCTGACCACAAGTTTGTCTTTATGGGTGTTGACCAAATGCTTCCTAGTGTGAGAGGTGGCCCCCTTTCTCTTATGTTAGAGCTACGTGAATTGGAATGGCAAATTAAATTGGATGCTTTTAATTCCCCTGGTTTAAATGAGAACTGTAATATCTCAGTAGTTCTTAGATTAAAAAGTTATATGAGATAGGCCTGATGTTTGAGGTGAAAAAATATGAATATATTATAATATATAATATACTAATTGATAGGATTTCCCTCTGACATAAAAAGATATATATAAAAAATATATTAAAAATTTAAAAGTTTTTATCCCTGTGAATTAATTGTCATGCAGACATATAGTGTAGATAAATGTTTGGATGTTTTTATTGTTTTTAATTTTTTAATTTTGTATAATAAATACATTTTTAAAGGTATAAGTAGTAATTAGGTATCTTCAGGAATTTATTGACTATAAGGTTAAAGTATATAATAATAACAAATTAATTTAATATATTTTAAATGCTTTTCTTGCATATATATATTTCTTATTTTATTGCATTTAATGTATAATACTTATTATTTGTCTGTTCCATAATAGGAGCGCCAAGACAGGAAATTATGTCGTTTAAAGAACTTCCTGTACATATTTCAAATGCTTTTTGGCGCCTTTCAGTGATGTTGTTCTGAGGAAGCTGCTTCTTGTTTGTAGTGGCGAAAACGCATTTTATTTTAAAATAAATTGGCGTTCAAGATCTTTGGAGTATTTTTGTGGAATCTTTCGGTGTGTCTTGGATTGGTACTCGCACCTCACGTTTTGGTTTTGCTTGTTTGTTCTTTTACAAATGGTAGGGAAACAACAGGATGGGGACAGTGACAGTAAAAGCTGCTTTCAGCAGCCAAAACATATACTCAGTAATGTGTCTTGCTTGTAATTAGGCACACTTGTACCCATGGTCTGTTTGATTTTCTAGATTGCTTATGAGTGTGCTGAGCCAGGGTTCCAGGGCATATCAGGCAACATCAACAAGTTGTCTCTGTGAGAAGTCACCCCTCACAAACCATTGGTACAGATCATGGGTGTATATATGGAAGTAATGACAACTGTTTGGGTAGCCTACATACACATTGCAGATGAATTACAGAGAGCATGGCAGTTAATGGAGTGATATAAGACACAAAGCACAGGGTTTGATTCTCACTTGTGGTCAGTGTCTAGATATTGGCTAGGCATGTAATAACTTTCAGACTGATTACCTAGTATTTACCTATGACGTTTTTGTGGTTCAATCACCTCTGTCCCAGTTCACCAGCTGGGGACTTTATTGTCATGTAAGTACAGTCTATGGCCCTTAGAATGCCAAGGAAGCAAGCTAAATTACAGAATCCCTGTGTGGTGTTGGCCGTCTCCTCTGTGGTATGTCAAAACAACATACACTTCCTATGCTGAAGCATGGCATCAAGAAACGGAGTATTCACAGGCAGATGTTTGAGATATCCTTACTGCGTCTTCATGAGGTCATTGAAAGGTCCCGTAGCTAATATACATAAAGCTGCACATACCATAGTATTCACCTGGATAGGTATTCCATGACTCACACAGGGCTGCAAACAAGACCAATATGTAAACAATTTCTTAGATGGTGTCCTTATCTATACAGCACTGGTCCACAATATCAGTGTTATGGAATCCATTAAATATTAAGTGCAGTCAGATGAGGCAGTACATCTGGAGTCAATGTCACACACTGTCAGGCATGGCAACAGCAACAGGTGCCTCTTGCAGATACATATTTACTAGTGCTGTGACAGTCTGTAACATAGAGATTCCAGCACTCTGAACATGAGTATTTAGGCAGGTTCAACTATACAACAGATGTAGCTCTATTGCATGGCTTTTACACATTTCTGAATCACTTCGCTATCAGTGTATTTATACTGATAATTATACAAGTAAACATATGTTTTCATATTTCTGTAACTATCCCAATAAATATGCACTCAAAGAGGAATTTCTTGTTGTCACGTGAAAACTTATGTCTGGTGAACATAAAAGTTCTAACAATATATGTCTAGGTTATATAGTTTCCAAGATATGACAAATTGTGAAAGTTTAGAAAAAATATAATTTGGGGTTTGTGTACATTATAATATATTATAACATTTTTGGAAAGACTATGAATGCACTATTATTACTGCAAAGAATACTTCTTACTAATAACATTGCTATTTGTATAATTTTAATAGTTTTATTTACAAAATATTTACTTTTGTTTATCTTATCCTTTTTAAGTTTCTTTTTCAGAAAATGCTCTGTAATGTAAGAAAAGTGTAGGCTGCTAAAGGTGTGACATTCCACAGCACATAGGTGTTGTTGCGTCTTTTGGCTTTTCCCGGTTAGGGGTCGCTACAGTGGAACGCCGGTCCGCTAATGATTGGCAGTAGATTTTTACGTGCAGAGTTGCCAGCCCTGACGCACAACCTTCAATGAAGGTACGCCCATTCACGCATTTCTCCACACAGAAGAATCTCTAGCTGAGAGTCGAACAGGACAACGTCTTACCGTGAGGCGACAACACTACCGCAGCACCACCACCACAGTTCCGGTGCTATGAGTTAAAATATGAAGAAATGCCACAGAAACAAGGGTCTCATGAAGAGACAACATGAGGTTTACAGCATTACCAGAACAACCTGAATGGAAGGATTTTAAAGAACTTATGAGAAAATGCCTCAGCATATGGACACGATTTTCTGTTGTTGATATTAAGTTAGAAAGAGCATATACAGTAAACATTCCCAATTTGAGACAGAGAAACCAGCAAGACCTCTGCTTATTAACCTATAGACATATCATCTTAAGGAAGAAATTATTTCTACATTACAGAAGCAGGGAGCAATCTTAAAGGTAAGAACCACAATGAGAATTGTAGATAATGACTTCTCATTACAAACTGAAATGCTTTTCTTTCTTCCATACAACTCTGCAGAAAAATGGAACTTTAAGTTGTTACATCCTGCTTTACTCAGGGTCTTTAATCCTTTAGGAATGCACTGGAAACACTGACTGATGGAATTTGGTAAAAATGTAGGAGGTTGACTGGCATAATTAAAATGCAAAATGAGCACACTGCTTTTTTTTTTTTAAACCATTTTTATTAGTAACTACCACTGAGAAAATAGCCACCTTGTTTCATTTTGTTGTCACATTTAAGCATGTAAATAGACCAACTATTTCCAACTCTACAACAGAGGGAGAGCCACAGAAACAGAATGCTGCAGCAAGGCAAAATAAACAGATTAGTGGTTCATAATAGCTATACTACAGCCCAAAGGAGTAAATCAGAATTTAAACTATTAAAGAGTACTGGAAGAAGCTGTACATTACCATTTATAAAGAGCATCAGCTTTACTGCATTGCAAAAATATGTATGTAATTAGTATGCTTATTATTTATTGGTAAGGGAGAAACATATATGTTCTAGTAAGATATCTGGGTCAGATGGGACAATATTATATAAGAATATATAATGTCACAAAAAGTATTAGAAACAGACTATAAAGGACCAGTTTATACCTAGAAAAACAAAAATATATATGTTAAGCAGAATAAAATATAAGGTTTACTATATGACTTACTGGATTGGAATATTAATGGGTCTGGACATAAGAAAAAAAACAGGAAAAGATGCCGACTATATGTATAACAGTGATGCACATATAATAATGCCACAGGAGATACACCTGCACCATAGAGAACAGAAAGGTTTTACAAAGAAAAGTGGTAAGGAGGATTTATTTGCTGGAATAGAAAGAAAGAAAGAGACAGAAAAGGGTCTTGATATTAATTAAATGAGGTACAGGAATAAAGACTGACCCAAGGATTCATTTAAGTGCTACTACATCATTCAAGTTTCACACTTCATATCATTCAGTAAATGTATGCTAGGGCAAACTCTGTTATCCTACGAGGTTGAGAGGCATTAATGTTTCTGTTCCCTCTCCATTTCCCTCGTACATCACAACATGTAGGCATTGCATAACACCTGAGATTTTATATATATATATATATATATATATATATATATATATATATATATATATATATATAAATATATATATATATATATATATATATATATGTGTGTGTGTGAACATATATTTAGGTTCATAGGTAAGAACTAGGCTAGCTGCCCTTGAGGACCATTTTAAGCCTAGCCAATTTCCTTTTTTTTTTGCTCAAAATGACCTTTCCCATTTGGTTATAGGGTGGCCTTACCAATCCCATGATCGATAATTCTATATTACCCCTAATGAGAATAACTGTCATCATACCATAGATAATTTGAGGGGACCCATACATGGGATAAAGCATTAAAGGGCTGCTTCTGTTCATTAGTAGCACAAGGGGCAGTCCTTGGATAAATTTTCTGTTTCCTATCCAGATCTAAGTTGCACTTGAAAATGGACAGAGATGAACTGTGTTTTATGTGGATGGGGAGCCTGTTCCACACAGCAGTATCCTCTGTGAGATAGATCTGCCCCTCCAAACCATTCTGTTGGTGTTGCAGACGAGGTTTAGATCCCTATACTGAGTATTTCTGATGCCATTTGACTTGCTGATGTGTACTAAATCCATAAGTAATGGGTCAGAGGATGCCTTGTATAATAGACACAGGTCACCACTGTGTGTTATAAAGAACTGTTTTTTGCACTCATCTTCATAGCTTTTAGTATCTGGGACAGAAAAGTTTCTGTAATGATAATATTTTCTTCGGCTGTAATAGCTGGGTGAAAAACTCTTCAACTTACAAAATAAAAGCACTAAGCTGTTGCTGTTGAATCCGATCTCTTTATTAGGGTTGATTATTCAGACACGTAAGCGTAGCTCGTGTTTACATTGAGTAAAAATCAGCATCATTTATATTCTGGTTTAAAGGAGTGCTTAACGTGAGTGACTATGTCATGATAGGTGTGTGCTATGATTAACATTAAATGCAAATTTGTAAAGTGGCACCAAAATCTTGCTGCCGTAAAATTACATTTCCAATCCTGTCTAATGCTTTTGAGTTATGGGAGCTAGCCTGCCATCAGTGGTAAAAATTCAAACCATTGGTCTTGAAAGGTACTGGTGTAACTTACAAAGCCCAAATAAATTTCAGGGTAAAAGTACAGAAATTGAACAAGTTGAATATTTTTTCACAAACGACCTCCCCCTCCAATGCATGCAATGGCTTGCAACCACAACAAGCACCTTCAGATTGGTTAGGTTCAGTTATTCAAACACCTCACACCATACTGAATAACAACCGGATAGATCATTTTTCATTCAAGCTTGTCTCATCGCTAACGGACTCCCAGGACCTTCAGGCAGGTCTGATGAAGCAATTGTCCCGTAAAATCTAAATCCTGATTATGGCTAAATAGCTAGCTACTTCCCTCATCAAGATAAAATTTATACACAGCTTAGCTTTTAACCTAAAATGAGATAAACTACAGAATTAGACAGACTGGTAACAGAAGACTAGAACAGATACACTGTATCAATGCTCTAAAGTCATGGAATGAAGTACAAAACTCTGGCTTAACAGCAGACATTACTACTTTTAGTGAAGAAAAAAATGACCTCAATGCCTGCAGTTCAGGCAGATCGATTTAGTGCCAACTTCACTCCCCTCTCACCCCCTAAAGGGCCCATTTCAATACCAAAAGATTGCCAAATTCCGATAATCACAGCCACACAGGTAGAAACAGCACTCTCCAAAGCTAAGAATACAGCATCCATGGGACCAGATGACATCCCAGGCTGTGGACTACATGAACTACAAAATGAACTGGCACCCCACCTAAGTGTCATGTTTAATCATAGCCTCACCTCAGGCTTTGTGCCCACTGGGTGGCACACAGCTACAGTTATCCCGCTCCACAAGGGAGGATCCACCTTGGATCCCGGGAACTATCATCCCATCAGTCTGACAAGCCTGATCTGCAAGGGCATGGGAACGCATTATCATGGAACTTATAAACAAAGACATTGGCAACCTTCAGACACTGGACCCCACCCAGTTTGAGTTTGTGAAGGGACAATCTTGTCTCCTGAATCTGATTGACTTCTTTGAATCGGTCTCCAGAGCTGTGGATGAGGGTAAGGTGGTCCACACAGCCTATCTGGACCTCGCCAAGGCCTTCGACACCATCCCCCACTCTGGAATCATAGATAAACTTACTAAGCTGGGCATAAATTTCTATGTCACTCAATGGGTTGCCAACTGGCTTACTGACAGAACCCAGACTGTAAAAGTAGCCGACTCCAAATCCAGCTCCAGACAAGTGACAAGTGGAGTACCTCAGGGTTCAGGCCTGGGACCACTCTTATTTGTCATCTACTTCTCTGAAGTACAGGCCAACACTAAGGGACTCTGGCTAACAAAGTTTGCAGATGACTGCAAACTGGGAGCCATTATTAAATCCCCAAATGATGTGGATATTCTACAAAAGAGCCTTACTGAAACAGATGCCTGGTGCCAGAGCCATGGGCTCAAGCTTAATGACAAGAAATGTATAGGTATCCCCTTTGGAAAAAAAACATGTACCCATGAACTACCACATAGGTGGCAGGACACTAAACATCGAAAGTGTGATGACAGACTTAGGGACGCAAGTGGACAGTGGTCTCACTTTCGATAACCACATCGCCACAACAGTCAGGAAATCCTTCTACGTGGCACACCTCATCACTAAGGCTTTTCATCCAGAAAAAAGGAGGTCATTGTCCTACTGTACTCATCCCTCATTAGACCCATTATAGAGTATAATGCTCCATTTGGTATGTACATCACAAGACATCTGCGACAGCTGGAAAGGCCACAGAAATACCTCACTAAAAGAATCACAGGCCTAAAGCAGATGCCATATGCTGACCGTCTAAAAAAACTCCAGCTATACTCTGTGGCATATCGTCTACTCAGAGGCGATCTCTGCTTAACATACAAGGCCATGTCAAACCCTGAGCTGTTGGACATGCTCCACTTAAAGAAATCCAAATCCCTCAGAGCCACACGCTTCAGGGATCTAAACCTTATCATCACAATGAACAAAACATGCTGGAGGGATAGGTTCCTGACCCAGAGACTCCCCATACTCTGTAATAGACTGCCCATACATGTCAAGCAGAGCGCCTCATTGGCCCTCTTCAAAAGGAACCTTGATGATTGGATGGGAGATAGGAAATTCACCCCGGGGATCATGTCAGTCGCCCTGATAGACAGGGGCCCAGAGAAGTAAATATTGTGGTAAAAAATTTCCAGGGAATTTTTATGGCTAGGCTTGCATAGGCCTTAGGGCGATAGCCTAGTACCAACCTATGAACCTATGAACAACAATTGGGACAGAAATAAAAAAAATAAAAGAGTTTCTGTTAGGGAACAAGATGTGTTTTTCAGAGGTGCCAGGAAGAATAAACCTGATTTAGTACCAGATCAGTCCAGGAGAAAAGGTTAACTCAAATCCTTACTGAATGCCAGAGTCACAAGGAAAGGCAGTACAAGATGCTTAAAATTAGATCAATGGAAAAGACAACCAGTGAGTGGAACAGTCATATAGAATCAGTCCTTAAACCTGATAGAACCATCAGGTTTTGTAAATATTTTAGGAAGCTGAACATCATGTCAGAAAATAATAGTTGTGCAATATCTCAATGCCTAGAGTAAATGAACTGGAGGACTCAATACAACACAGACATCCTAGCCACAACAGAGACGTGGCTAAAGCCTGAAATAAAATATGCTGAAATACCACCCTTTATTATAATATTATTAGGCTCGCTAGAACACATAAAAATCAGGTGGAATAATTATAATCTTCCCAAATATGGTCACAGTAACTCCCTATACAGACACAATCCCAAATGTTGGAAAATCAGAAATCCTAATCTCATTCCTAAAATATAATAGAGCCAATAGCATATGCATTGCTGTGATATACAGGCAGTTTCCTAGTTAAGGACGAGATCCTTGTTTTAATCTGTCTTTAACTCAAATTTATATGCAATTTGAAACACGTACATGGAACGTTCTACTGTGCTGTACTGCAATACAGCACAGTAGACTGTGCCATACAAAAAAAAATATATATATATATATATATATATATATATATATATATATATGGGAACACTTCACATAATCGAATGACTGAAATCTCGAATTTCATATGGTCAAGACCATATGATCGAGATTTTAGTAAATCGAATGTGTGTAGTGTTCAGAAATAAGACTTTACTTACCTTAATACATTACGTGCACACAGAGACAAGTATTGTTGTACGCTCTGTGTGTACGTAATGTTTTATTTGTTTTGCGGTGTTGGCAGGAAATGAGAAATCTCCCGTTTTGCGCTTCCGTATATAGCGCAAGAAGGGAGATTTCCCATCTCCGCACTGTAGCGTGATCTTGGAGTTGGTATATTTAAGTAGGGGGGGTGGGGGGCACAGGGGGGCAAAGCCCCCCTGCAAAAGTGAAGTTTGTGTTTTTTTTTTTGATGGTTTCGCTTCAGAAGTTCGAGTTTCTGAAACTCGAGCTTTTGGTTTCGGTTATTTGCAGTTCGAGATTTTAGCAATTCGATCTTCTGAAGTTAATCCATATATATATATATATATATATATATATATATATATATATATATATATGAGTGTGTGTTAAACTTACCTCTTTTTAAGCTGCACTTCACATTTCTGTACTACAGGGCATCGCCCACAAATGTTTTCCCCTCTTTTCTGAACTGTCAGACCTCTGCTAGACCTTAGTGAGCCACAATATAATTTGCCCATTCTACTGTACAGTACATTAACTACTTCAATACTGTGTACTGTACAAGCCAGCAGTCTTGACCAATCAGATCACCCACACAGCAGTCTCTTAGCCAATCAGATTGCTTATTCTCTGTGAAGGTGGAAGTAACTGCTCTAATAAGAAGATGTACGACCAGTTTCACAAACGGGGAAAGCGAGGAAAGGGAAAATACAACAAAATTATTCATTTTAAGGTAAGATTTGGGCAACTTTAAAGATTTTTATTTATTTTCATATTATTTCCGACATTGTGGCAGCCTGTTTGTATCTATGGGTTATTCGCATATCGGATGTCTGTAACCTGTGGACTGCCTGTATATCCCAACAGGACAGAACATTCCAATACTTGAAAACATACTATCCTGGACAGCAGATACAATCACAAATGAAATTATCCTCCTGGGTGATGTAAACATTGACTGGCAGTCTTTTTCCACAAATTCAGCAAACAGCATGAACCTCTTTGGATTCACTCAGCGTATTAAAACACCAGCAAGATATGACAAAAATAACTCGCAACAGTCTATCCTGGTCTGGCTTCTGATTACAAATCCATCTAATTTTACCTCCTCAGGTACCCGCCCTGATACACTAAGTGACCACCTGCCAGCTTATGCCCACAGGAGTATTACACAACTAACAAAGGAACATAACCTCAAAACTACCCGTAAGCTTTCAGTTTCTCCAAAGAGTCTTTCACTGAAGCTCTGAAAGCAGTTAACTGGTCCAGCCTAAAAAGACTCACCCTAAATGATGCAGTTGAATACTTTAGTGTAGCATTTCTAAATATTCTTAACACCTTAGCCCCACAGCGTACAAAAAGAATTAAAAACAGCCATACCCATGGCTCACCAAGCAATGCCAGTTTGTTATGAAAGACACAGACAAAGCATGGATTAGCTGGCAAAAGAATAAAAATGACAAAAATTAGCAACTATTCAGACAGCTACGAAACCAAGTTAAGAAACAAGTTAACAGAAATAAAAATTCTTATTATACTCACCTACAGGATAGCCATAAAAACAACCCTAAACATGTATGGTCCTCTTTATCCTCTTTCATCAACCCAGTTACAAAAAAGGATCCCAGCCATACCCATACATTCCCCACTCTTCAAACAGCTGCCTATTTCAATATATACTTCACAAAATGTATATCCAACTTAACCTCAAACTCACCTAACACACCTCCTTCCACTCAGCTAACATTCCCTACCTCAGACCTTAGCACATTTCCTTCACAAAACTCACCTAAGTGCATCCTCACTGATACACACACAGACAACTCCACCCACTTTACCTTTGAGCCAGTTTCCATAACTCTCATAAAAATGCTTTTACATAAACTAAAACCTCATTCCTCCTCAGTGACAACCTTCCCCTGGAATACCTAAATCTAGCTGCAAATGCAACCACATACCCAGTCAGTATTCTTATTAATAAATCGATAACAGAATCCTGTCTCCCTAACTTATGGAATATGGCACATATTATCCCCTTACATAAAGGAGATAATTCCACTGATATTACAAATTTCCATCCCATAGCCAGCCTGTCTCCCGTCTCTAAAATCCCTGAAAGATATATACATCAGTAACTTATCCACTATCTCTTACAAAATAAGCTAATCATCAATAAACAACATGAACTTCAACCAGATAACAGCACTTCCACTGCATTATTATAATTTACAGACACTGTCAATAAAGTTCACAACTCTAATAAACCTGTATCTGCAGTATATCCAGATCTATCAAAAGCTTTTGACATGGCGTCTCACAGTAAACTCCTCAATCAACTTTCCATCCTAGTTCTATCACATCCATCTATTCAGTGGTTCTCTAGCTACCTTACCAACAAGCAACAAGCTGTAAAATGGCAAGGATCCATCTCTGTATACCTTCCTACTTCCACAGCAGTCCCACAAACATCCGTCCTTGGCTCTTTACTATTTAATATTTTATCAATAACCTACATTCATCTTCTTGTGAAGGCACCTTGATTCAATATGCCGATGACTCTCCCATTGTCTCAAATACCTTACCTCATCTCTAAGAAATCACTCAACAAGCTGTCATCTCCATTGAAACCTGGCTTACAGGAGCACAACTCCTACTCCACTCCCCAAAAAAACTCCTCCTCTTTACCCCAAAAATTCACACTGCTAACAAAGCATCTTTCAAAATCTTTTTGGCAAATGGCACTTAAATTGAATTAGTCCTCCATACCAAGCTGTTAAGAGTCATAACAGATGATAATCTTACATTTGACCTCCACATCCAAAGCAATTCCACCCATCAAAAACTAGGCATGCTATACAGAAACAAACATTTTCTGAGCACAGCCACAAAAATTACTCTAGCCAAAACCTACCATATGCCTTCTCTACTATATGGATCACCAATTCTAACCAATTTACCATCATCCATAAAAACAAACTTGAAAGTTGCTACAACAAAATTGCCAAGTTTGCTACTAATTCATCCTTCTTTAACCATCACTGTATATCTCTGCATACCCTTAGCTGATTGGAACTCCCCCTCCACCTCTTCTAAATTGAACTTACAACAATACATAAAATTATACACAAGGCATTAGCCTGCCCAGCTCTCTCCCCTTTAATCAACATATATTTTCCTAAAAGAACTCTTATATCAGAAAACAAACAAGTTTACACCATAAATAAACCAAATAAATACCCTGGACAAAGCCTATATTTGTACTCAGCAGTGAAAAAATAGAACCCCTTACCTCTAACCACCAGAACTATTTCTAACCTACCCACCTTTAAACACTCTCGAAAAGAATACTTCACAAAATCTTGTACCTGCTCCTGTGCCAATCCTGGCTGAACTTACTCACTATACTTCTCTCACCCCCTTCAACATGAATCAAACTTACCAATCCTCTTCAGCCTCCTACTCCATTCCTTTCTTTTGTTTTTTTTCCACTACCTTATCTTATCCACTTCATCTCTTCAGACCTTTCCTCTACCTCTTTCTCTAAAGACACCATACCTTGCACTATTCTTATATGTTCAGTTTCTCTCCATCTTTCTTCCTTCTATAATGATAATATGAACACTATGTCTCATATTAAGAAATAACTCAATTTCCCCTCACTGTCTCTAATCGTATAATCTCTAATATATCTTTAAATATCTTATTAGAATTGTTTCAGGTCTCATTTATCTTATACTTCTCTATATAACAAAGAATATGACTCATAATTTTTCCTCACATATTTTTACCAACTCATGTTATTGTTTTTCATTGCACTCTAGTATGAAACAAATGTTCTATGTTTTTCTCATTACAATATTTTTTACTCTTATGTTTTGTAATGTAACATGGTACTTTGTGATTTAAAATATATGCATTGATGTTTTGTAGGGTAACATGATACTTTGTGATATAAAATATCTGTAATTGATTTTTGAAAGATTGTGATTGTGGGTTTTTTTCTCCAGGCCTCCACTGAAAATGGGCACTTTCTGACCCAGTCAGACTTTCCCGGTAAACAAATGTCAAATAAATAAATAAACTCACAAAAAGGTTGGGGAAGGCAAGGCTTCTGGCTACATTAGACCTCACCACAAGATACCAGCAATTTTTTTGAACAATTGAAATGAAAGGAACAAATATACTTTTTCAATACCTGTGGAATTGTTTCACTATCGTCTACTTCCCTATGTTTTACAGAGTACTCCTGCAGCCTTTCACATATTAAAGGAATGAGTCCAAAAGCCCCATGCATAATACACTGCTGCCTACTTAGGAGATCTTATCATCTGCAATGAGGACTGGGACTCTCAACTGATCAAAGTACATACTCTAGTAGATGCTATCAAACAAGCCAGATTAACTGTTAATACATCTATATCTGGGTATTATCAGAAGTTTGTACCATGTTTTGAAACAATAGCATATCTCCAAAAAGACCTAACCAAGGACAAATGCCCCTTAAATTAAAGTGGCCATTGGAAGCTGATGCTGCTCTGAGGTCCCCACTCTGGGACAGTGATCAGGGAGCCTGAATCCTCACCAGTGACACTGGAGAGGGATGTTTGATTGGAATACAAATGGACACACTCAGTATTTCAAATGCAGACTAGCTCCATCAAGCACAATTTTCCTTAAGAGCACACAGGTAACACACTCAGCCCAGGGTCTGGATTTCTCTATATTTGTCTCTCCCCAGGTCCCCAATAAGGCTCCCCACTGGCACTGTAAAACCAGTGCTTTGTGTCCCTGCCCCAAGTAGCTGATACACAAACTCTTTGAGATTTAATTTGCAGACACACACACACACACCTGGGAAAGGCTGGTGCAGATTTACTAGCTATACCACCTTTTGTCCAGACTACAAGGTAGTTTCACTGCTACCAGCCAGTTACTACAAGGCTCTTAAAATGGTATCCAATTATACTGAGTGAAGTTAATATTAATACAAATGGTAATGTTAACCAAACAACAAAGCATTCAGAAGTTGTCAGAATTATCACCAAATAAATATATGTAAATACTCTCAAAACATAAATATTTTTAAAAGAACCAGCCACAACGAGAAGAATAAATTAATTTAATAATAAATAATAAAAGAACATGAGAATACTAAATATCTATTTACAGTAAACACTAGAGTTTCAGCCACAGGAAATATTAAAAATAACACAGATTGAAAGTTTCACACAGTTATAGAAAAACACTATTTAGCTAGTCTCACTATCTATTCCTGACTGAGTAAAAGAATTACTGTTCCTACTTAATGAATAGAGCAAGACAAGATAATGGTAGTGGTCCTTATTTTCAGATCCAAGACAGAATACAGAGTGCTCCTGAGACTTCAGTCTCCTCTAATATTAAAACATTATTTCTGTACAGAATGACATAACATACATCTGGTCATCTGAATTCTGGTTCCCATGCAACCCCCACTGCCAGAAGCTGTCAAGGTTTAGCACCTATGTGTTACCAGACACACGGAGAGAGTATTGCTCAGATGTGGTCTAGTTGGTGGAAGTCATAAAACCCTTCCATTCTTCCTAGAGGAGCTACAACCTATTATCTAGTACAGATATTGCATCTCTGGCTCCATTCAAAACTGTGAGATATCATCTTTATTGCTTAACACATAAAGTAATTTAATTTCAAAAATATTTTTCAGAGTCAGGTGGATTAACCTCTTCCCTTCCAGTATATGCTGTTGCAATGTATACATTTAATTCAGTTACAATAGTACATGTACATTTCTTTTCCTTCTAGTAGGGTGCACTGATGATACATTTTAACACAAGCAAACCTCACAAATACATTTTCACCACAAGCATCTATACATATCAATTTGATATCATCACAGCTGCTTTCAGAAGGGTAAAGGAAATATGTCTGCAGCCTGTATCAGCATTTCCTGATTTTAGCACACTGCTTAAGGTCTATACTGATACATCAGAGGTAGGCTTAGGAGCAGTGCTATGCAAGGTAGAAACTTATGTTCTTTAGGCTCTGCATTAGTTGAGGGAACTGTACAAAGGAGTAACATAGTCAGAGCTCTTTATATTACTCTGACAACGGAAACAGGTATACGCAGTGTTCTACGCTATGAAATATCAAGCAGATCGGTTTAGCTTAAGCAGTCTGTCTGGTTGCACAGCTGCATGCATTTCTGACTGTGACACTGGACTACTGTAGAACTTAACACATTAGAAGTAATGATGGTATTGTGACACAAACAAAAGTCCAGATGTTTCGTTCCTGAATAGCCTTTTGGGAATCAAATGATGTCTCCCTATTGATATAGCTACCTTTTGACCCACATTATGTGCTTTCCATATAGTATTTCACTTTTAGGTTCGGACTGCTAGCTGCCATACTGAAGTAGAGGAAAAATGCCAGTTTGTAAAGTCAGTGTAATTGGGTCTAGGTGTCAGTAAAACTAAATATATGTAGGGATCAGAAATCCTACTGACAGTTATATTTCAAAGGAAGACCCAGTCCATGGTACTGTCTTTAAATAGTCAGGGCTTTTCTTGCCAGTACAATCTACTTGAATGAAGGCATGAATACTGCATCTCCTGTGCCCATAATCAGCAATATGGCATAATCCATTATGATGATGCCTAGGGGACCTGACCATTACACTAGCTTCCCATTAGCTGTCTCACATATTCTGCCAGACACCATTCAGTGTCTCAAGAACACAGGGGTAGACCTACAAATATATCTACTGGACAGGTGGAAACAGAAGAATCTGCAGGAAGGTCTGTCAAAACTAAATGCATAGCAAATAATAATACATTACGTTATAAAATTCTGCTAGAAGTGGACGTCGATAATTTAAATGAGCTAAAGGGCACTCATATACCCTTACTTCCTTTGTGCTCTGCTTCTGAAACTTTTAGAGCAATATCACATAATACAGCCAACATGAGTTGCTGTTTTAACACCTGAAGCACTAGGCTGTGCACAGGGGAATAAATCACAAAATAATGAAAAACATTAAACAGCATATTCTAAGCAGGTATTCCAGAGCAGCTATATACCTTATTTTTTACTATCAGTGTGGTAAATGGCTAAATCTTTTGCTGCCTATATGAGGATAAAGCTCTTGCTACCTCTACATGGCTCTTGTAAAGGTTCAGTATAGACACACATTTTTAAAACTTCCCAATGTGGTGTTTAGTTGCTTTTTAAGCAGTCTTGATGAGGATCCCAGACTTTGCAGAAAAGTGTCTTGTGTAGTATATAATAGGTACTGTTCTATTTGTAAAGATTTTTTGTTCTGCTTTTGCTCATTTCTATAAATATTTTTCCACATTTGTGTGGGTGTACTCACCTGAGCTGTGCCTGAAATACTCCATAGTGATCAGTGTACTACACCAATAAAACCTAAAGAAACAATATGTTGTTTGTATTGTTAGTAATTCAGTGTTACAACAAGAAACAAAACTGGTTTGAAAAATCGTATGACTGAGATCAGCAATTTGATTCTTAATTCGTTGGTTCCATATGTTCCTAAAAGAACTGCCACATAGGACTGATATTCTTCTACAAAAGTAATTTTTTTTGTTAAAGAGTAACTGCCATGACATGTTTACTTCTTCCTGAACAGCAACCAGATATTAAAAGAAACAACAGCACATATATTTAAAATAGGGCCAGCATATTCCTTTCAGTTGCTACACAGCATGAAGTATGTGATTCATTCAGCTGTTAATTAGCTTTTCATAATGCAAAATGTTAAAGCTTATGATTCAGCAGTCCACAGATCATGCATATTATTAATACACGTGTATACCTTCCAGTATGGTTTGCATTTTCACATTCAAGTTTGATCATGTGGAATACTTCGCGCATACTATGTCACACATATTTGGTGACAAAAAGTAATTCAGTGGTATGCTGGAAAGCCATCTCACCAGTACAGTCTCTCTGTCTGAATCTGAAATTAACATGTTCACCACATGATCCTTCCAGCACGTGCCTCTCAACTGACCATAATTTTGCAGAATGTCCTCATTTCTGCCTAATATTTTGCTCAAACCCTCGTGAATGTATGTTTTTTTTGTTTGTTAAATCGTTGACGACTACAGTCAGTAAATAATGACAAACATTTGAGTTTCAGACTTATTATCCTTCGGAAAATGCATGCCAGCCAGTGTACAACCTGTTATTCTAGCAACTTTATAAGTTTATAAAAGCAATAGTTAAAATCTGTCCATGATTTGGGGACTTCTTTGCCCCTCGTTATTATCGGCGGTAATCCATAAATTTTACGTTAAGTGGGTGGTTGGTATGTTCCCGCGATTTGGATATAACCGGCTTCGCACGCCATGGTTTGCGTGCTCTGATTAAGGATTGGCTTCTCCTCTTCCTATAACTACCCGGTACTACCGTATGTGAGTGCTAATTATACATCTCAACTGTACAGATTTTTGCCACATATTCTAGGTCTGTTTCTTATAAAACTGTGATTTTTCTGGCAAATCATTGAGGGTTAAAGTCAGAAAATAATGCCAAACATTTGAGTTTCAGACTTAATGTGCTTCAGAAAAATGCATGCTAATTAAAAGTGTTGTTCTATCAATTGTCTAAGTTTGTAAAAGCAATATTTTAAAAAATGTCAACGTCTCCCTTATTTTGGGCCCGTGTCCACCTGTATTGATGGCTTTATCCAGATTTCTTGCGCTAAGAGGTATGCTGTTTATTTACATATTTCGTTTGCGAAGCTCTTCCAGAGGACAAGAAGCATGACATTTATTTAGAATATACTTACAAGTTATCAAACACAGGGCCTCTACAGTTGAACCCCATGCACTGCACAGACTAATTCTGCAATGATTCTAACGTCTATATTAAAAACACACAGCAAGTGGCACACGTTTATCGACGGTCCTGAATCTGATCACGATTTAACTGACAATAACCAGAAAGCACCCATTACAGAAAGTGACCAAATCCTTGTCAGTTTGAGCAGCGTTGTGCCTATGCGTTGGACAGCGGCAGCATTTCTAAGCCACAAGCTGGCGAGACGAGGCTGAGCATTTAACCAATGAGTTTGCGCTTTAGGTTTAGATGGGCGGGGCTCATGCACTTACGACGTCACCTCTAGAGTCAAAACTCCTACTGTTTTTAGCTAAGCAGTGCCGGAAAAAGAGAAATAACCAGAAAACTCATGTTTTTTCACAGATGCTAAGGGCAGGGACAGAATAACAGAGACAAAAGGATATTAAGACAGCGTACAGAAAGTTCACTGCGTCCCTCTCATGTTAGTGACTTTTTGGATCTGCAGTGTCCGGGCCTAACTTTTTTTGGAATTGGTTTATGTATAGTGCCTACTGTAGGTGGCAATGCGTGAGGAGTAAAGCCCACCCTTTGGGAGCTGTCAAAGCTGGAGCACTACTGGCCAACCTTCCGCACCTCTGAATAAGGCTCTGCTTTGCCCATCCAATTTATGCATGCCTTGGGGAATTAATCTGCTGAGAAAGTTTTTTTTTCACTGAGCTCACCGTTTTGACAAGCTTAGTGGAAAATCATTTGAAGCCCACGAGGATGCCATAAAAAGGTGAGCAATATGCAGCGCTGTTTATAAACAATTACCTGTATATATGTGATTCTGCAACAGTAATATACTGCATTAGTTCATCAAAATTGTAAGCATTTGTATTATATTTTTTTCTAACAAGCGATATGTATGGTTTAAATTAAAAGTTCTTACGCGTCTATGAGACGACCTTTTAACCAATGTATAGAAATTGAGTCACTTGAAGGGATATAACGTATCTTCAAGTATTAGAAATTAATCATATCAACATGCATACCATGCAATTATTTAGGCAGTTTATGTTTCAGATGCCTATTGAAGACTATTTTGCAAAAGGATGCCCTTGTACAGAATGTGTGACTCATCGGGGACACTGGAAGGTGTAACAGTCTGGAGGGAGTGGGGGTGGATTGCTCAATTGTGGGATTGCATGATGTAGCTATATATATGTTGCGTCGATTAACTGTCTGTTGCCATTCACTAGTACTGTATTCTCTGATTTGTGGGTGCGTATACAATTATAAGCAAGGGCCAGTGATTTTTACCAATTGTTTTATCAACCCACTTTTGTAATTACGATTGCCGCATGTACAGATAACCTTTTTGACATCGTACATTGCCAACAGTAATAATCCAGACAGACTTGTCTGGTCTCTCAACTTTTTCTCCTAAATGACACGCGTCACGAACGCATCAGCTTGTTTACCACTTAACATTAGATATTACATTGGCAGTTTATCACCACCCAGTGCGGTTCGTACTGATTAACGAGTGTTGCCTGATGCATCTTAAACTTGCAGGCGGGGTGTTTTTTAAACATGGAATTGTAGCTTTCTGACTGTAGTTGGCTGCGCCTCCCCTCCCCCTCTCTCACCTTGGTGCAGGTGGTGGTTCAGGGGAATGCGCAGCGGATCAGCTTTAACAAAGTTATATTGATCAACATGGAAGTACGTGTGAAAATATAATTAGCAGATGCTTTGATTTGTTTGAACTATAAATAATGCGATGGTGCATTTGTAACTACTTCAGATGTTTTCTAAAATAAGTAACAGTTTCTCCAGACTGTGCTGTGTCGCAGTAAGTTTGTATTGGTTATGTCGCCTAAGTATTGATTGGCGTTTACCTTCGTCCAATTACAGAATAAGGTAGACCATGTTGTGTTTGGCATAGCCAATAACTGTGCTGAGTAGGCAGACCTCCAGACCCAAACTTGTGCATGTGACATAAACTCAGGCGAGACTGCAGCGTGGTGCGCTTGTTTAGGGCCTACGCCTGAGAGGTGGGGGAAGGGATTTTTTTTTCTATTTATGTAATAAGACTTTTTCTCCCCTTGTATGCAGACAGAATAAGATGCTTCTCAGATACTGGGGTGGGTGGAGGGGTATTTATTTTGTTGTAGGTATATTGTTTATTTTATTTATTTGTATTTGAAGTAGAACGTAGTGCTGGTAGGTGTGCATCAACAGGTACTCGGAACGAAAAATAATGCAATCATTTCAATACCTTTGTATTTAGCTATACTTTTAGTGCACAGCGTGACCGTGGTTTTATTTTTAAAAAAACGAATGGCTACTTAGAAGAGCATTGTCTGTGATTTTTCCGTTTTTTAAAGTTTCACAGTTTCTTTCATTATTTTTAATGCAGCTAGTATAAATTGTAGAAAAAATGTTAATTGTTATTAAACAGATACACGTTTGTAATGCAGAGTCGTTTTGTAATTTGGTTTAGTTTATAGAACTAAGAAGCAATACCCGTATACATCGTGAAGGACTGTGGATAATTATGAATCAAAATGATAGCGCTCGGATCACATTTTTTGTAGAATCTGTGCAAAATGAGCCAAGATCGGGGTCAGTTGACACATTCATAGCTCATTCATTCTCTTGCGCCACAGCAGGTACATTCATTCACAAATGTTTGCGCAGTGGTGCATCTTCCTAGTGTTGTGGTTAAGCGTTTAATACATGAATGCTGCAAGAGCATCCTACTTTGATATTATATTCAAACGTATTGTGAGGATATTCAGGGAAATTTCCAGTGGTTTTAAGTCTATGAAACAATCAATGGAAAACACTAAACTCGTATGGTTTTACAGTTTAAGTCAAACACGCATAGCCTGGAATTAGACCGCAGAGCCAGCAGCCGCCACAACTCCCCATCTCGTTTCAGGGCTGAACATTATTTACCCATATGCACAGCCGACTTTAGGCACCAGCGAACCCTGCAGTCACTTGGGCCCCTTGGTCCATATGGGGGGGGGGGGGTCAAATGTCCAAAGTGGGACTTTTTTTGTAGAAATGTCAGATTTTGCAGGACAAACTATACCCATAGTTGGTACGAAGGATAGAACTTTACTTTTTTTGTCAAAATAAAAGCTTATTCTTGTAGCATTTGAGTTGCTTATGCCATTTCATAGAACATTTACAGGTTTCGGATAAAAAGTAATAGTTTTTTGCAACTATTAAAGAAAACTTAAGAGTTATTTGTGTCCTAAAATATCAGGACATTTGTCCAAACAGCTCCCTCGCAAAGTGAGACAGATGGTAACCCTACAAAGTTATCTTGTCTTTGTAATTTGTAACATGTCCAACAAAATCTAGTATTGTGTACTTTAATAAACCACTTGGGTAATATCTCCTTTACATTTCAAAGATATTACTGGTTATGGTAAAAGTGGTTTGTCAAGAAACAAGTTTTACAATTGCATTAAATATTTTACCACTGACATAGTCCGCTTACTTAGTTAAATCTTAATGCTGGACATCCTGTCCATTAAAACTTACACCATAGCCAGCTTTGAGTATGTGCATTACCTGTGGTTTTAGGAAAACTCCTTAATCATCCTTAAGTGAGTGGGGGCCCCACAAAAGCTGCTGCTGGTTGGCGAAAAATGAAAAAAGAATGTATTCATTTTATGATTAAACTCTTTAACTGAATTGGGCTGTGATATGATTCTGTTAGGATATAGCTGATAAAGAACATGAACAGGGTTAAGTGCTAAAGATCAACAGCCCAGAGTGACCAATCTCAGTTTCTGTCTTTGATTTTAAGAAGAGCTAATGCTTCCCATCTTTAGAGATGGTTTGTCGTTCAAAGAGTTTTATAAATACCGACAGAACACCGGATACTATAACTGTCAACGGCTTTGCTCAAGAATTCTGGGCAAAGCCAAAAATAATAGCAGAGTAAAGGCTCAAAATCAGGAACATGTTTTAAATAGAATTCTGATTCATGTAAAAAGTAACACATTTTGCATCACCATGCATGTTTTTGTACAATAAGAAGTATGAAACGCTGATCTCTGGATTTATTGACTGTTTATAATCCTGAGTGACTTACCAGCAAATAAAACCTGTTATGAGAGACGGAACAAAATTATGAGGCAAAATCAGGGATGGTCTGTGAAATCAGTGACATGTATATGTTACTCCTCAATGAGGTAAATAAAAGTGACTTGTTGCTGTTTGATAGCTAAACGCCACTCACCGATCCAGTGTTGCACAATGTATTACTGTTTGCAGAAATAAGTGCAAAACTAGTATTGCTGTGCTGTATGCTTGTTTTGAGTACATAAAAAACATCACCGATTTTTATCTGTGCACGCACCCGGTAAAGCCAGGACATGTACAGTATTCTTCTGGGTATCAGTAAAATTGTAATTAATAACAAGTAATTGTATTTCAAAAGTTGTTGTTTGTCTTTTCGGCTTTTCCCGGTTAGGGGTGGCCACAGCGGAACTCTGGTCCGCTAATGATTGGCAGTAGATTTTTTTATGGTGCCGAGTTGCCAGCCCGATGCCCAACCTTTCAGCGAAGGCACGCCCATTCACGCAGTGGCGGCTGGTGACTTCAAATCAAAGGGGGGCTGCAGGAGATAGCCGAATGGGTGGGGTCAATGGGAAGGGGTGTGGACAACTAGAAAGGGGAGCTATGCTCAAAACCACAAAAACTAAACTTTAATTAAATATGCTGCCCTGGGTGCCAAACCCTCATTATGAGAGTCCAGTCAAGACAAATGAAGTGTAAAAGAATAAAAATATTTCAATGCATTGGCTGCTTGACAGCTTACTTAATATCTAGATGGAAACAAAAAGGTTGTGAGGCATGAAAAAATAAATTACTTTTTAAATACATTACTGGAATGCCAGTCAAAATCAAGTATAAGAAAAACATGCAGCACTCAACTCAAACTGCTTCTTGCACTGCATTATAATTTATATTCAGCTTTATTAAAGTACCAAGTAACATGCTGAAAGTAGCAATCTCTGTGATGCCCCCACTTGTAAAAATGTTTCTTATCCAAAAAAGACCTGCTGCCTGATAACTATCTGCTTGTTTCATGGGGAAAACATGATCAAAGTAAAAAATGAAAAGCAGACAAGCTCAAGATACATTGCTTAAAGGATTACTGTACAGGTTATGGACCACACATGAATGGCATTATCTTTAGTTTACGGGTAAAGCCCTCAGAGATCACTGGAAGTCTCCAAAAAGTGTAATGAGCTTTTTAAAATAATGTAATCCTGTCCTTTATTACAAATACTGTCATATGCATTTCAATACCCAACGCTTATACATTATCTAGTTAAGTATTCTCTGCATGGCAACAACAGAAAGGCTTCAATGGTGGCAATTCTTTAACGGTATGCTTATTAGAGCTTACTTGCATGTTATGATCTCAGACAAGCTTACCTGATAGTTATTAAAGCATTGCTACTTAAAACACAGAGCAACAGGCACTTTGAGTAATAAGCGTAAATCAACAGTACAAAAATATGACAGAAACCAGACCATTCTGCAAAATCAAGAACAGATGGAAAGCCACTGTAGTACTTGTGTCTACCTTGGATGGGGGGATACCCTGCACATTTACACTGCATGGGGGGATACCCTGCACATTTACACTGCACAACTACTCCTTGCCTTGCTTGGACACATCCAGTCACTACATGGGGGAGTGGGGTGCAACAAGTATGTCACGATTTGAAATGTCTCTGGCTGACTGATGGCCCTGACACATTTGTCATACCTCACCCTCACAGCAAAGCCATACATAGAAGTGGGACAACGGCCCAAAAATAAGGACAGTTTTTTAAATATTGCTCTTATAAACTTAGAAAGATGATAGAATAGTAGGTCTTGCATTAGTATGAATTTTTTGAAGAATATGAAATCTGAAACTAAAATGTCTGTCATTATTTTCTAACTTCAGTCTTTAATGATTTACCAAAAAAAAATATTTTATGAAAAATGGACCAAAAATGTGATGCAAAAATATAAAATAGCCACACAATACAGCTGGGAACCTGTCAAAGAAGGGACACTTTTTTAATAATAGTACTGCTAACTTGAGCAGCTGACAAAATAAAAGAATCTACATGCATTTCTGAAATAAAAATAATCTACCTTTTTCCATAGCTCGATTATGGAACTCCCTACCTCCCTCCATTCGCACCATCGCTAGCCTTCCTACCTTTAAAAAAACACTTCACTCCTACCTAACATCCAGATGGGAATGCTCCTGCTCCCTCCCCACATAATCATTCTCCACTTCCACTATCCTTATTACTTTCATCTCCTATATTTTGCTCATAATCCTATCCTAAATATCATCTATCAACCTAAAAAAAATGTATATAACTACACTCTATCATTATTTTCGTGGATAATTCTACTGTTTGTAAACTTTACCTTGCTATGAATTGTATACTATGTAATCTATATCTCTGTAACATGTATTCTTGTTGGAGCTTTTCTCCCCAGGACTCCATTGAAAATGGGTTCACTTGGCCCAATGGACCATCCTGGTTAACCAACAGTAAATAAATAAAATAAAAATCTATAACTCTGATTATTACAGTTATTTCTAAATTGTAAACCCTCCATGTTTTCTTCCAAATTGCTATTTTGCGGAGGGATTATTAGGGGAAGAGCAACATTATGAGCCAAATTCGGGGACAGTTGAGAGGTTTAGCTATGCCTAATTCTATAAAGCAATTTATTTGCATGTACCTCTTAACCTGTTAATGCAATAAATCTGGACAAGGCCAAATATATTGGGGGAACATAAACAGTACTAAAAATTGCTCTTGTTTAAACTGAGACAGTTGATAGAACAAGTCTTACTTCAGCATGCATTTTTCTGAAGGTTATGAAGTCTGAAACTCAGTGTCATTATTTAGTGACTTAATTTCTAAATGATTTTCCAGAAAACCACAAATATTATGAGGAACAAACCAAAAATAAGAAGCAAAAATCTATTCATTCTGTGAAAATCTGGACAGTTGGGGGGTATAGTTCAGCTGGGGCTGTCTTTTAATTTGCCGCCCTTCCCCCTCACAAAGTCATGGTCGAATGGAGCCCTCCCCCCTGCAGCCATTCCAATGATCCATTACTTGGCTATTTCACTCCATTTACCATAAACACTAATGTGCATACTGCTTTACTTCTATGATGATCTGGATTTCATTTGGAAGTTTTATTTTGCATTTTACAGCACAAACACTAAGACATCTGCTAAACAAAGCAACACAGTCTCACAATGAAAACAGGCTTAGCATTAAAAACTTCTCTGCCCGTGAAACGCACATTCAATGAAACAGCATTGAAACCCACATTCAAAGAAAATACATTTTGCCAGTGGCAGATAAAGATTAACTTTGGGCTGTTTTCAAATCATAGGCCCCTTGCACATGAAACATACATGTGCTCTTTGATACACCTTCCTGATTCCACAAAATTATATTCCTTGTACAATACAGTACAGTTGTTAGCATTTTAAATTTATTGTTTTGAACATTTTTTTCCAGTAAACAATGAAACAAAATGCATGCACCAATGACAAAACTACCCAATTCAGAACATTTCCATCATAAAAGTCTACTCAACCTTCTACAGTCCACCAGTATCAGTAAATATGCACAATTTCTGAAGTAGTAAAAGTCATCTAAATAATTCCACATTAAAGAAATCTGTAACAATGAAGAGGTTGCTGCTAGCAAACAACTTTATATGTCACTGTTTATTCATCTACAAATAAAGTGCCTGTTGCCCTTGAGGAATAAGTTGCCTATGTTGCATGCATTAAAAAAAATAAGCTAGTAATATCGCAATAGGGACTGTATGGCAAACTGATAACAGGTTCATAGTTACTACTCTAGGTATCTTTGCCAAAAAGGACTGCAGCATTCACCCACTTTACAACACAGTACAGTATCAGCAATGCATCTATCTACTGTGGGAGTAGAACCCACAGCTTTCTGCATCAAAAGCAAGTACACTAACTGTTGTGCTATTAATGCAAGCAGACTCAGAATAAGCAGCACTAAAGTTTTGTTCCCGTGCAGCTCTCAGCTCCTTGTAAAATCTACTCTACACACAGTTGTATCTCTGAACGTTGTAGCATAAGAAATCTGGAAAAAGCCGAAATTTATTGGGGTGGAGACAACCAGGGACACATTTTAAACATTGCTTGTATAATGTTGGAAAGTTGCTAGAATAAAATACTTATTTACCACCATACATTTCACTGCCACGTCTTTAACCCAGGGCACCCTGTGCAAAACAGTCCGAGAAACATACCACTATGCCAAATCAGCTGTTTTGTAAAAGAGAGGAAGACAAACTTAAATGGCTACCATTTAGTGAATTTAGTTCTCAGCATAGCTGTCAATCTCTTGGCACAAAACACCTGAACAAAGCCAATAATGGGGGGAATACAGCCCCCAAACATATTCAGTGAATTCAGTTCTCACTATAGCTCTCAACCTCTTAGCAAAAAACATGTGGACAAAGCCAGTAATGGGGGGGGGGGATACAGCCCCCAAACATTCAAGGAATACAGTTCTCACCATAGATAACTCTCAACTTTAGCACAAATACCTGGACAAAGCCAATAATGGGGGAATACAGTCCCAAAAATAGGGACAATTTTCAAATATCCATGTTATAAACTTAGACAACTGCTAGAACAATTTTGTGTTACCATGTACTTTCTGAAGAATATGAAGTCTGAAATTCAAATGCCTGTTATTTTTTAAACATTTAACCAGGAAACTAGTCTGACTTGGAACAAAAGACAATTTTCAGCAGAACAGAGAGAAATGTCAATCACATCTTTGCAATATGAGAGAATATGCAGAACACCACACAGAAGGCACCCCAGCCAAGAATCAAACCAGAGCACCTGTAGCTGTTGGGCAACAATGCTACCAGTGCACCACTACACTACAGACTTTGCAAGGAAAAATTTAGATACAGAAACCACAGATTTTATGGGGAACAGAACAAATATAAGGCAAAAATCTGCAAGTTTATTTTTAGAAATGGTGGTGGATAGGGAATTCACTCTCTCTAGCCACCAGTATATAGTAACTGGGGCATTACACACACACACACCTAACTCCAGCCAGCGACCTGAAGTAATCCAAGCAGCAAAACCACCCGAGCAGTCCAGTCAGTGACCAAAACCTGCTACACCTACCTCCTGAATGAGCCCGCGCAATGAAAGTCCCGCGAGAGCTGCTCACCTCTCTCAGTCCTGATTGGATCTGCCTGCAGCCGAAGCAGTCCGGACCTCCCTGCACTGATTCCTGGGTGAATTTGCAGCAATGATTGCTGAGTACCTGTCTATCTCTATCCGGACCGCTGATAAAGGCAGTCTGGACTCGTGCTTTTTTTTCTGTTTGTTTTTTAGTTTTAAAGATTTTTTTTTTTTTGTAGGTGGGAGGGCTGCAGTCCGATACCACGAGCCGCCCCTGCATTCATGCATGTCTTTCGGAGGACACTCTACCACGGGGTGGGCATGCAGACTCCACACAGAAGGCACTCCAGCCGTGAATCGAACAGGAGAACCTCTTGCTGTGAGGCAACAACGCTACCGCTGTACCACTGCGGCAATTGTATTTCAAAAGTAAGGCACAAAATTAAAACCAGCCCTGCTTAGATGTGTGTGTATGTATGTGTCTGTCTGTGTGTACAGAAGGTTTTCATAGGTTTTGTGGGGGTTGGGAATTATGTGGTCATTATTTCTTTGATTTTCATTCACAGTCAAACCTTAGAGGTATGGGCAGGAGGTCATTACAGCTTGTGTTTTGGCTGGTGGCAGAGTAGTCATTGTTTCTTTTACTTTTCTCACAGACCTCAGAGGTGGACAAGAAGGTTGCTACAGCTTGTGTAGGGGCTGTGTACTGTCTAGGAGCAGAAAAAGTGGAATGCATTACGGTAATAATTATTTTTTTCACTTTCTTGACAATCTCACATCAGGCAAGTTATACAGGTGACTGCATTAGGTGGTTAGGGGTGTGGAGGCTTGAGATGTACATGAATGACAGCAGTCAGTTGAAATACGTGGCTGTGACTGTGACCATTTGAGCGTCTGCTTTTATCCCAATCTAACACCAGAGGTATGCACAGGCAACATGCAGTGACTGTCTTTTGTTTTGGGGGGGGGGGGGGCTGGTTAGGGAGTAGTTAGTACTTCCGGATACAATCTGTGTATCCCCACAGCAGTTGGCTTGTTTATTGTGAGTCCTGGTTAGGAAAGGTGTATTGAAAGGATGTTGGGAAACTAATGTTGAACAACAACACAGAATTTCTTTCCTTAATCATTATTTCTGTTTAACCCATCACTGGATGAAAAAATTTGTGTACAAAAAAACCTTTAAAATGTACTTCAAAGCATATAGAAAGTTATAGTTTCTTAAAAAGGTGAAAGAGTTAAGGCAAAATCTAAGAAAAAGATGGAAAAAAAGTAATGTGCGTAGTAAGGGAAGTCAAGATGGGGGGAAACAGAGGGGAGCACTGGAGGAGAAGTCTGTGTGTGTGTGTCTGTGTGTGTGTGTTTTGGGGGGATGGAACAGTAGGCAATGCCTAGGGCACTATTTCACTTAAGTCCAGTTGTGTGTTCCTTTGTAAGTTGGGCCAACATAGTGTGGCAAGTTGGGCCAACATAGTGTGGCACACAGGCTTGTCATAATCTGAGTATTGTAGCACAGGTCAGTCTGTGTGCACTACTCCTAAAAGTTTACTGCATGAATTTAAAAGTTGCTTAGGAAGAACATGGCAGTAACAGAGTGATACTTGAACTAGAAGTGCCTGGGTCCCCCAACTTGGCATTTGGTGGTGTACCCCAAAATGCTAACACCAGCTCTGCCCATATGCAGATTGGTGCTTTATCATTTATACTTAGTCCATTAACTAGCTAACAGCTTGCGTGAACTAATCTGTGTGAGCATGCTGTGTAAGTGCATCCATTCTAATTTTGTTTACTCTATGTTTTATTATTCACACAGAAAGTTTCCCTTAGGTATTTGAAGTATTAGACAGTCTCTGGTAGTGAGTTGAGGGTTTTATGTTTTTAGACAGAAGCCTAATTTTAAAACATGAGCATCTTCCAAAATGGGAATCCAAGACAAACATTGGCATGCTAGTCCTGTTCTGAAGATGTGTCAAGCTCGTTTGATAGATAACACTGAGATTGGTGTTTCTGTAGCCGAGTTTGTGTGATTTCCCTCATGTGGTGTGTTTTTATCAGTTACTGTAAGCCATACCTTTCAACTGTACAGATTTTTGCCTTATATGTTTGGTGTGTTCCATATAAAATTTGTGGTTCTCTGGTAAATCACTAAGGACTGAAGTCGCTAAATGACACACATTTGAATTTCAGACTTCATAACCTTTAGAAAATGCATGTTAACACATCCCGTTATTCTACCAACTTTCTAAGTTTATAACAGCAATATTTAAAACTTGCCCCTATTTTGGGCATTTGCCCCCCATTATTTTAGGCTTTGTCCAGATTTCTTGCTCTGAGAGGTATGCTGTAAGCTCTCTGAGAGAGTCTGATGTGGATTTCTTTTACTTATGCTTTGGAGATCATCCAAGAGGTTGAAATGGATTGCCATTGTTTTTCTGTACTAAAAGTTTTAGACTTGTCTAAATTTTCTTGTTACACGCGTTGTTGAATTTAGTTGCTTCTTCTGGGGCTCATTTTTCTTGGATGTAGTCACCACATTTCTATGAAGGATTATATTTAAGAACAATTTTTCTGATTGGGCAGGTCTAATCCAGAATTTCCCTCACTTTTATAAAAGGATGTTCAAAATTCATTTGCAAGTGGTGGTGGTGTAGTTTTGTATTTATTTAGATGTCAGTTTGTGGGGTGGGGTAACTTACACAATGGAATGGAGCATTAATATCAGCAAGTAGTATGTAAATTTGTAGTTTATAGTTTATTTTCTCTGTACTCTGCAACTCAAGAATTTGAACAGGCCCTTAGTGATGTACTGTTATCTTAAAGATGTTTTATTTAGGAGAAGAGTTATTTTTATGTATTCAGTCTCACACTGGGTTCTCAGTGTGGCATTAAAACAAGCCTACTCTTTAGAGTGAAGTTGCTGTGAAAAAAATATTGAATTGACTTAGTTTTTTTTTTGCTAGAGAGCAAAGAGAATCAGTCTAACTTGCATGCCTATGTCTGCACATAATAATAGTGCATTCAAACTATGTGTGCATGGATATGTCTGTGCAAACATGTACACAAACATATTTATACTTTTAACAACAGCTGCTTTTAGTTGATTTGTTATTGTAGCAAGACTGCTTTATGTGGAGTTGTACATGCGTGTGTGTGATGGATGTATAGATGGATAGGTTTATAGCGTACATTGTTTCTAGAATGAGATGTAAGGTGGAGAGGAGGTGTTCAAACAGAGCCCTTTACCTGGACAGTTGAAGGCATGGAATTCCCGATCCCTGTTTGCAGTGGTCATTGATAGATGTATAGGAAAAATTGATGTACACGAGCAGAAATAGTTATCTGCCTGTAAACCTAAATAAAAGTTGGAAAAAGAAAATACACAAGCAAAAAGAAAATAGTCAGATCTTTTGCATGCTGTTTGTCTTTTGATTGTACATGGTTATAATTTTTTTGCCCAAATTAATTGACAGAGTATAGATCTGTTTTTCTAGCTGTGTGGTTTACAGAAGATATGTGGTTTGAGCATAGAGGGGAGGAGTGCTTCAATCAATCCCTTTAACTAGAAGGGGAAGTGAAAGTGTGTTAAAGGAATGGCAAGGGGGATATGTGTATAAGCATTGCATTTAGGGGACAAAGATAAAGAACAAGAGTGTTAGTCAGAAAAGCGAGGAGTAAAAAAGAAATATAAAGAAAAACATCTTCATTCACCAAGAGGAAAAACATTTTGTCAAGTCTGACTTTGTCACTGTACAAATTGTGATGTGGAATACAAGAATGTACTACTCCTTCAGGACTTATTCTTGCTAGCAGACTGATGCTAACGATGTATCTTAAAGTCTATACTAAGTAAACATCCAAAATAACATCATGTATCCTAAAAGACAAATAATATATACTGTTGTTGGTTGAGCTTTTCATCAATCAGAATGATTTTCCAGTTAGGTAATATGGATTTTGAATGAATATTTCTTTCTGTTGCTGTGGAAACCCAAGGAGTGAAAAAATAGGTTTCAGGTTTAGCCCACTGTGGTACTCTTGAAGATGAGCATGAAACCAACTTTAACAAGCACAAAAACATTCAGGGAATAGCAAGGGAAAAAGTGAAAATCGTTTTCTTAACAATGATTCTGCATTTTCCCCCATAGTAAGATTGCAATTAGATAAAATCTATGTCTTACTGCATTACTGGATCCTAGATCTGGTGTTGGGTAAATTGGCAGCAGCTGAATGGATGCTGCTGACGGATGTCTCTAGGACCAGTGCCAGATGGGCTGTCATCTTGGAGCAGGCATTGAGGGGATGACTGTGTAGTATGTATTTTAAAACATTATCAGTACTTTTATTCAAAATTGTATTTTCTATGTGTATTATGTTGTTTAGTTTCATATACACTGTTGCACAGTCTGAAAATAGAAGCTGACATAAGTTATTCTGTTTCATGTTATAATTCATGCTTTGGAATATAAGGAGGCAAGGAGAGCATTTCTATGTCGAGGTAAATTTCAGAGTTGCTATGCCATGAAGAGAAGTAACATGTCTGTCATTTTTTTCTTCAGGGGACAAAGTCCCACAGACTATGTTAATATATATGTTTAAGTGTATTAAAAATTGAGCCAAAGCTTGGGAAATCTGGTGAGTTACATGATTCAGAGGTATAGTACAGACAGATGATCAGAGGAGAGAAAGATTGTTTAGAAAAGTATACTTAATATGAAGTAATTATCTATATGATTAGTAACTTATATAATTATAGTTAAAATACCTCAAAGGAGACTTAAAATGTGAAATTACTTGTGAAACGGACAAGTTTAGCAAAATGAGGCATGTGTATCATTTGAAGCACCAAAGTACAATATATTCTGTTGATGAACCCTGCATGAGGTGTGTCTTTAAGTGTGATAAAAAGAGTACTAACATTATTCAGGAGTGCTAAACTGTGGACAGAGAAATCAGTTTACTGAAGTGGGAAAATTAAATAAATTAATTATTAATTAGCAGTCAAAAAGATTGTATGTAATGGATTAATATCTGAAAATTAGTTATTTGTTAGCACAGTGTCTGTTCAGAATGTGCACAGAAGTTAATAGCTTGCAGTGTAAAGCTACAAAAACAAGCAGTCAGAAAATTGTGTGGAAATCTTTGCAAAGGAGTTCAAACATTAAAACATGGGTACTAATGAGGATAATTTAAATGTCTATGCATTTGTGTAAATTGCTGAGATATTCAGGTCTTCATTTAACCATATTTGTGAGAAAATTCTCACATATGAACATCCAAACAGAAGTACGCGATTCAGTTGTATATATTTAAGATTGTAGGAATCCTTTCTATATTGGGTCACTTGGCTTGCTGACAGTGTGGTATTGTGAAATGAATTCATGGTGTGATTTGTACCTATTGTGAATCATATTAGAATGTGTAGGCTGATGCAGTGTTAATCTGAATAGATATTTAGTGGTTTGGACTGTTTGCCAGGAGTTCTTTATATTCTGATGCATCCTGCAGTGTGCCAGAAGAATATTCTCTAAGGAATGTTCCTGGAGCTTTGAATAGGAGATTGGAAGTTTTAATCTATGTACTTGTAAATCTTCTGTGGGAAGATGCATAGTTCATATTTTCATTTGGTATTTTCAAGTACTTGATGTGTTTCAGAGAGCTGCTGCACTGGTACTTGTGGGGGTTAGTACATTTTTAATATTACTCGTGGAATGTTAGGATGAGTTCAGATCAAAGTAGAGTACGCAATACTTTACAGAATTCAGATAGCGCTATTGAGGAGGTTGAGGCAGACTGCCCCCAACCTAAACAACTATGTCAAATCAGAGTTGCAGAATTGAGGAATATGGGCCTTGTATTAAACTTTGAAAGCAAGTAACAATGTTAGTGCAATGGTACATTTACTATCCATCATATATCTGATTGTTTTTGTTTCCTCCAGTGGAGCTGAGAGAGTGACATTATTATGTTCCATAGCAATGGATTTGTGGTTTCTACCGCTTATTTGCTTGTTTCTTTCAGAGTTAATTGCCTTGCTTAGACCATAGGAGGCTTTCGCTTTCTAAATGTCCATGTCAGCAGTCCTTGCACTGAAACTTGTATGGACTGCCAACTGCTGCAGGTTATCATTTCTGTGCATGAGTTTATGGCTCGATTCTTTTTTGTTAAAACAGTTTTGTTAAGTTTAGGTTTCTATAAAATGAGCTTCTTTTCTGATTTCGTCACCATGTGATACATTTATGTCTTTTGGGGACTGACTTGCTGATGTATTCTCTACTAGTGGATTGGGAAATGGGGAATTTTCTCCTGAAGACAGTTAGGAGAATTCCATTTTTTGCTTATTAATTATTTGGTAATCTCCTTTGGGAAAACTGTAGAATGCATTATAATTGTGGACCCGATTAGTTTTCATATTATACACCAAACTACTGAGCCAGCAAAAAGAAGTCACAAATCTTGTAAATGATTTAATCACAGTGAATAACACTCTAGCGCCTCTGCTCAAAACAGCCTTCCTGGAGTTACAAAATATTCATCACAAAACATCCACATATATATATATATATATATGTGTGTGTGTGTATGTGTGTGTGTGTGTGTGTGTATGTATGTATATATGTATGTATATATATATATATATATATATATATATATATATATATATATATATATATATACATACACTCTCACACATATATATTCTGTCAGTTAAGCAATCATCTCATTAATTAATCATTAATAACAATACAAACTCTTTAAGGAACACCCTTCAGATACATTCATTATTCAACACCCTTCAGATACATTCATTATTCAACCCCCCCCCCCCCGGAGAAAGTGTATTAAATATTAAAATATATGTTTCTTTATACAATAATTTGCTGAAAATGTTATTGCAAATGCTCTGTATAAATTGATTGACACTAATTCACCTCAAAATAGGCCCTTTATTAGTAAGAGAAATGATAACAGCAAATTTAATATACTGCAGGAGGGTAGAAAGGTTTATTTTGTTACTGTATATAATATTTTAAGTGAAAAAAATATTGATGCTATTAGATATTATTGGACTTATTTAATATGGAGGGTGTAAAAAATCTTTATAGATCCCCAAGTATTTCATTTAAAAGAAGTAGGAATGTCAAAGACATGGTGGTACATAATGGATTTGTTTTACCAGGTGAAGAGTTAAACCTGCATCTTTCTGAGTGTGGCACCTTCCCTTGTGGAAGGTGTTCAGTCTGCCCTAATATTATTAAGTGTTTTGAAAAGAGTTAATAGTGTTAGATTTAGTTCCACTTCTGCTTTTACATGTATGACTAAGTCAGTGATATATGCATTGTCTTGCCCCTGTAATCTGTTCTACATAGGGGAAACTAAAATAATATTCAAGCTATGGCTTCAAGAGCATATTAGGGACATAAAAAATAATAATGTTATGAGTCCTATAGCTTCACATTTTTATACTTGTCACAGTAGTGACTTTTTGTTATTAAAAGCTTGTATTTTGGAACAGATTTTAGAAACTGATGAGGGGTTAGTAAAAAAGAAATGATTGTACAAAGAAAAATTGTATATTTTAAAATTTAATACACTTTCTCCCGGGGGGGGGGGGGGCTGGGCTGAATAATGAATGTAACTGGAGGGTGTTCTTTTAAATAGTTTGTATTTTTTGTTAATGATCAATCAATTAAGCAATCATCTAATTAATTAAATGTGTGTGTGTGTGTGTATGTGTATATATATATATATATATATATATATCTATATATATATATATATATATATATGTACACACATATATATATATATATATATATATACACGTGTGTGTGTGTGTATATATATATATATATATATATAGATATGTATGTATATTTTATATTTATATATATATATATATATATATATATACGGATGTTTTGTGATCAGTATTTTGTAACTCCAGGAAGGCTGTTTTGAGCCGAGGTGCTACAGTGTTATTCATTGTGATTAAATTGTTTACTACAAGATTTGTGGCATCTTTTTGCTGGCTCAGTAGTTTGGTGTGTTATTTGTTGCTTGGTGGTTTGCTATGTGGTGAGATATGGCCAGTGGATCGCTACAACAATTGCCACGCATTTTTCGAGATGGATGCATCTGTCTCTGCTACCTTTCGTCCAGTTAGGGATTCTCAGATGGAGCCGACTACGTCTATGACGAATATTGCCCCTGTAAAGTACGGGAATGTTTCTTGAAAGAAGGAAGAGGGAAAATAATTTTGAATCCCTTCAGTGAAGTGGGTAAGGCTAATACAGTACATTTGTCAACAGCAGATCGTACTAACTTTGAGTCACTTGAGCGGCTGCATTTTAAAGAAGATGCCTTACACTATAATATTTTAGGTTTGCAGAGGTATCTGAATATAGACATTACTCCTCGGGGGTTACGTTTTGTAAAAAAAAAATCCATCTACTGCGTTTGATACCTCTGATATAACTGAATTGGAATTCGAAAAAAGGTGGATTGCCGCCTCTCACAGATGTGTAAGGGAATGGTTGTTGATACTAATAGAGCAGGATACTATAAAATAGCGTAAAGTAAAAGATGATATCGCAGCTGCTTGTGATGAATTATATGGGGGGCTGGGTGGCTCCAAATTTGAACAGTTGTTGTGTTCATTGAATATTAAACTGGAGGGGAACTCTAGTGACATTATACAATGTAAGATTAACAAGTTGCAAAGAGACATTCGTGACTATGACTCTGGATTGGCTTTTAAGAAAGTAGCCAATCAAAGTGGTACCAGAGGTTTTAAAAACTCTTTCGGTAGATCTAAGAGACGCCAAAATGTCTATTTTGCTTCAACAGATGAGACTAATATGCCTGTAGGTTCTGATTATGAAAACGCTAACTATCCATGTTTGCCTGCCCCTAAACAACCTAATTATTTGAATAATAGTTTTCGGGGCCAAGGAAAACAACGGGAAACAACAGAACGGTTACAAATGACAGTACGAAGGTAAAAGAGATTCTCAACAATTCAAACAGCAAAATAAAAGGAGTAAATATTAACATACAATATATTAGTACTGTAGTTAAAGCCACAAAAAGATGTGATTTGAATAACTGTATTGTGAATTTATTTGGGGTTGAAGTGAGACTGAAAAGTCTGTTTTACAATATGGCCTCAAGTTTCTACCAACTGTTTTACCTAGAGAATGTTTTATTAAAGCAGAAGTTTTTAAATTAATAAAAAAATTACATTTGGTCAATTATTATGAATTTGATAATAGAAGTGTGTTACAGATAGAGGCTTCTCATCAACTAAGTGAAGATTAACTGTTGGACTTTTTTTTTTCTTGTGACTCTTCTTTTGATACAGATGAAAACGCTAATGCATATTGCACTTTAAATACAGAGATGGTTACTTATACTAGCACTTTTATATCTCCTTTTACTAATCAGGTAATATTGCAATTTTCAGAGATGATTAATTTTGCACTAGAAAAAATTCTGAAGGATTTCTCTTTTGAGAAGAAAAATATATCTTACAATATGAGTAAAAATGAATGGCAGTCTTTAATGTTAAAGACTAGATATTGTTATAAAACTTTCAGATAAAGACAGAAAAAGTGTTGTGATGCATTATAAACAACACCTGAAAATGTGCATGGACCATTTATCTGATGGTCAAGTATATAGGACAGTGAATATTGATGTTTTTCACCAAGCGGTTGCAGATTTTAAAGAATTAGTAGCTAAAGGTTTGAGATTAGGCTACTTTACAAGACAGGATGTTCAATATAAATTTAATATGGAAGGAAGTTCAATGGCGAAGTTTTACTGTCTGCCAAAGACGCACACAAATGTTAGCCCTCCCCCTGGTAGACCTATAATGGCAGCACAGAACTATTTCCTTCATAATATGGGAATTTTTCTACACTCTTCCCTTTTGAGTTATGTAAAGGATGTTAAATGTGATGAAAACTATTATTGGATAGTCATAGATGTAAAAAGTCTATATACAAACATCACCCATGAGCTAGGAATGGAAACTGTGAAGTTCTTTTTGGGGGACAGCCCTATGAGCAGCTATGTGATGTAATTAATATATTTCTGTTTGACAAATAATTTTTTTTGAGTTTAAAAACCTTATTTACCATCAATTACAAGGTACTGCCATGGGTGCATCTTTTGCACCCATGCATGCTAACCTGTTTATGGGCCTTTTTGAAGTTGAACTTTTGTATAGATTAAATTTTTTTAGTAATTTTGTTGTTTTATATTGTAGATATATAGATGATTTAATTTTTTTATGTAAAGGGGGTGCTGAAATAGCCCATCAGTTTATTAATGATTTAAATATAAATTGCTTTCAGGTAAAATCTGATGGCTTACAGATGGGAAAAACAGTGAACTATCTAGATGTTATTTTGACTATCAGGAATAGTAATAGAATAACTCATATACATAGAAAGGGAACTGGAGATGATAACATTTTGGATAGTAAAAGTTGCCATCCACCGCATACTTTGGAAGCGTTACTGTATAATGAATTGTTGAGAGTAAGTAGATTGTGTAATGATGAAACGGGTTTAGAAAATGAAATAGTAAAAACTTGTGTTAATTTTAAACAGAGAGGGTATGATGAAAATGTTATTGTAAATGCCCTATATAAATTGATTGACACTAATTCACCTCAAAATAGGCCCTTTATTAGTAAGAGAAATGATAACAGAGAATTTAATGTACTGCAGGAGGGTAGAAAGGTTTATTTTGTTACTGTATATAATATTTTAAATGAAAAAAATATTGATGCTATTAGATATTATTGGCCTTATTTAATATGGAGGGTGTAAAAAAATCTTTATAGAACCCCAAGTATTTCATTTAAAAGAAGTAGGAATGTTAAAGACGTGGTACATAATATATTTGTTTTACCAGGTGAAGAGTTAAACCTGCATCTTTGAGTGTGACTTCAAGAGCATATTAGGGACATAAAAAATAATAATGTTATGAGTCCTATAGCTTCACATTTTATACTTGTCACAATAATGTCTTTTGGTTATTAAAAGCTTGTATTTTGGAACAGATCTTAGAAACTGATGAGGGTTAGTAAAAAAGAGTTAGTAAAAAAGAAATTGTACAAAGAAGTATTGTATATTTTAAAATTTAATACACTTTCTCCGGGGGTTTGAATAATGAATGTAACTGGATGGTTCCTTTAAAGAGTTTGTATTTTTTATTAATGATTATACAGTGACTGCCGATTAGTATTCCAAAACATGCACGCTGATTGGCCAGCCCATCCATCGTGCCCGTTGTAAATCCGACATATACTAATGGAAAAAGGTCCTGTCACCCAGACTTTTCCCATTTTTTTGTTTGTGTTGGGTAGCAATGGAGAATGGAAGATCTCAGTTGCTGTAATCTCGCTATGCTATACATTTAACATAGCGAAATATCTTTAAAAAAAAGCAACGGAAAGCTTCCTTTCTCTGTTGCTTTTTTTAAAGATATCTCGCTATGTTAAACTTCCTTTCTCCGTTGCTTTTTTTTAAAGATATCTCGCTATGTTAAACTCGTTTAACATGGCGAGACAGCTTTAAAAAAGCAACAGAGAGCTTCCTTTCTTCGTTGCTTCCTCTACACAGCTCTGATGTACTGCATAAGCATACGCATGCACAGTACATCAGAAAAAGCCTCAGGATAGCAGAAAACTGCGGAAGGGCACCACGCAGGTATTATACAAAGACATTATTTAAGAAAAGTAAGTATTTTTTTTTCCTTAAATAATGTCATTGTATAATAGCAATAACCCACATCTGGGTGTGGGCAATGCTAGATTTACCCACGGTTGTCTTTGTTTGGTCACTCGGGCTTTGCCTTCGTGACCAAACCACACCAACCGTGTGTAAATCTAGCACTACCCACACCCAGATGTGGGTTATTGCTTAGTTAATTAATTAGATGATTGCTTAATTGATTGAATAAGTGTGTGTATGTATGTGTATATATGTATGTATGTGTGTGTGTGTATATATATATATATATATATATATATATATATATATATATATATATATATATATAGAGAGAGAGAGAGATGTTTTGTGATGAATATTTTGTAACTCCAGGAAGGCTGTTTTGAGCTGAGGCGCTACAGTGTTATTCATTGTGATTAAATCGTTTACTACAAGATTTGTGGCATCTTTTTGCTGGCTCAGTAGTTTGGTGTGTTACTTGCTGCTTGGTGGTTTGCTGTATAGTTTTCATATCTCTGAATGGGCCAATGTCATGACAGTGGGATTGAATCAGGTTGCCACCTGATTAGTCAGAACTGTGTAAATGTGTCTTTACCACTAGTGGGGTTACTTACAAGCTGCTCCAGCCTATAGCTGTTTGCAAAATCTAGGAAGCATTGAGCATACATATTTTTAGTACTGTAGTTTTCAGTCAGTATTTGGGTTGTTGAAATGCAGTAACATGAGTGTTCTGTATTTTGAGGTTTACTGACTTCTTGGGGAGTACAACACATTTGATTGCCTTAGATGTCACGGAGTGTGAATTCCTTAACTGCCAGTTTCTTGTTCTCGTTTCATTGAGGTTGCTTTTCAGCTGGCACAGAGTTGTACTTTGTGTAGATGCCGTGACTGGAATTGTTGATTTTTGTTTGTCCATGGTTGTGTGACAATAGTGCTAAATGTCGGGTGTGTGTGGGTTGCCGCATGCAAAAAAAAAAAAAAAAACATAATTAAGGGAAGTCTCATTGTGCTTGTATAAACAGAGTAACTGCCTTTCCTCAAAATGGGATTCAGGTCTTCATAAGGGGACTATCATGTTGACCTGAAGTTATGGATGGTGTTCAACAACAGCCTAGGAAGTAGAAGTTAGTGCCATGTGGTATTCAGTTAAGGGCATCAGTAATCTAGCAAGACTGACCCACGGTACTTAATGATAAAAAATAAATGTAATGCAAATGGCATTAAATATAAAACACTGTTCCACGTAAGGCAGCGTTTTAGGATTAGAAGTAAACACAAAATAAAGCATTACATATTTATTTTGTGTTTAGGAAAGAAAAACAGTTTTACAGCACTGTAGGCACCACACAATGTGGTGTGGTATACAGTATGTGAAGGAATACCTTCAAGTTGTTTGGTGCCTTCAGTCCCTGCCACCAGCCCACATGTGAATCATGTAGTCTAGTTTTCTTTAACACACTTATGCACTCTAAAAATAAACACTGATGTAGCAGCCTGTAGCCTCATGTCTCATACTGTTATTCTTATTTTCACTACCAAATATTATGGGGGGGGTAATACCTGATGTATATCGATGCCTGTACACTGCTTGGTTTCTTAGAGTTCTGTTCTTAAACATTGCATGCTTTGGACCAGGGTTTGTTTGCTGTAGAAGTATGTGTCAATCATGATGTACACAATTCACAGAAAATGGTACGCAATGGGGTGGACTCTGTAGTCAGTCTTACCCACTGTGTAACAGTAGTACTCCATCTGTGCCATACACATGCAGATAACACCCTCCCCCATTATAAATAGACAAACATTACATTGTATGTGTAGAGGGTTGGTCCCAAGGTTCTAACCATGCATAGGCTGATGGTGTGGAGGTTAATAGTACAGTGATCCCTGCTGATGTATTGCACAGCATACAGAGCTGAGTAGCATGTCATTAGTCCAGTAAAAAAAAAAAGATGTTTTGTGCAGTAGGAAAAACTCTTACCTTTAGCAGAGTTCCAGATGGTGCAGGCAATCCTGATACAATAATCACACCGTTTGCCATTCCCCTTGCAGTGATGCAGATGAGTTCTGCAAGTGGGAGTTCGTACAGCACCAGCTCCACTTACTGCCATATTATGGTAATGACCCTATCACTGCCTTCCTGCCTAGCGCTAGCGAATGAGGCATTTTTTTATGAATCAGTCCTAGACATGACAAAAAAACACAGCACCACTGGGAACATCCAGTTTACTCTTCCTGGCTACACTGTGTAGCATTGTCCTGCTATGTACTGCTTTTCCCCTCTTGGAATACTGTTGCAAATACTACGCTGAGTAATCTGTGTACCTGTACACTGTTCACAAAAGCTGATAGACGTCTGTTCCTTACCTTTTATTACCACAATCCAAATCAGCAGTGCTTTTGCAGCTGCACACTGTGTTTATGAATACCTGTCCTGTCTCCTTTCTTTTAATTAACGCAGTACGTGGGAGGAGGAACTGCGATCACAGGCGGAGGAAAGAAAAGAATGGGACTAGGAGTGTGAAAGTATGGCGTCGGAAGAGTGCAGGAAGCCTTGTGAGAAGCACTGGGCAGTTCTGTAATGATTCATGCTCAGAGGATGAGCTTTGTTTCTTATTTGTGCTCAACTTTCTGTACAGCTTCTTTAGCTACAGGGGGATAGTGCTCAATTACAGGGGGATAGTGCTCAATTACCTAAGACAAATGCATCTAGAAATGTTCCACCCAAGTGAAAAGGGTATGCATAATTCCTTCTGAAGATTTCCTGAAACAGCTTTGGGCAACTTCTCACGCCATAAATTCTGCAGGAAAGAAGGTGAGAGGCGGGAGGATGCAAGGCATTATGGGCTAGGGGTTGTCTGACATGAAGAGTGGTCCTTATGCTGCAGCCTTAAGTACTGTCAGTTCCTGAACAAGAGTTTTGTGGCAGCAAGTCACAAGTTGTAGATAGTATGTGAAGGAAGATTATAGAAAAAAAATCCAGTAAGGCTCCCTGTGTTAAGGATAAATAGAAGCTTTATGATTCAGAAGTATGGAGGAGCCAAAGTCCCTTTATTGCATTAGAAGGATGACTAGAAATAGTACAAGTACTTGATATTGTAATAAAAATTATAATGTTTGTGGACATGAGTAAACTATTAATAATAATCATACCTGTTTAATGTTTACATCCTGTGGAAGAGAAAGCTGTGAAGGGGGTGTTGCTTGTGGATGAAGAGTCAGACACATTAATTGATTGTTTTCTGGTGCAGAAGTGAAAAATTTCTGCTGGGAATTGTGGCTCGGCTAAAGGCATCTGCTGGGATAGAAAGTTTACTCCTGTTCATGAAACAGTAGTGTAGAAGGAAGATGAGATATCTTTATATACAGGACTTAATGCACAATGAGGCAATTGTGCATTATCAGAGCCGTATTAAAACAGTGTGGAACCCAAGTCAAATAAGTTATCACTCTGGGCTAGGCATATACCCCAATTTACGTTGTACACAGATGTGTACCATAGCCTTATCCTAATCAAATTCATTATGCGTTTAGCATTATAATATTATTTTAGCACTTAAATATAAACAGTGAGGTATTTACATGTGCATAATTTCAGTGGGCATGTTGCTAATGTTGTGTATTAATAGTAGGAGCTAACAAAACTAGTAGCAATTCACATTTAATAGTATTTGGTGGAGCCCATTTTGTTACGGGTCTGTTTGGCATGGTTTGTTTAGTGGAACACTTACTGGATCACAATTAAGTACTCTGAAGTAGAATTGATTATGGTTAATTATCATTTCTGAATATTTCATTCCTGTTGCCACCTAATCCATTATCGTGATGTGCAGTGTGAACACAGAAATTGGAACAGCTGTCCTGTGACCATCCATAGTTTTGTAAAGGGTTATAATGGCCATAAAATACACCTGAATTATCTGGAGCTGTGAAAGACTCACTTGCTACCAGAAAAAAAGCAGCTTTGACAAATAAATACCACCGGTACTGTATATCTGCAACAAGGCAATATTGTGCAAGTAGTAAAGATTGTGTGTCAGTAATAGTGGCTCAGTCTCTGTATGAAGTGATTGTGTTACATTTAATAAGCACCTTTTTTTCTTTAAAGTTAGTCGGATACAGAATGCATATGAAATGAAAGGCATCTCAGTCAACTAAGAGAAGATCGAGTGTGCGCATTGGTTGTTAGTACAAACTGTGTTGTGTTTAAAACAAAATAAATTTGAAGTCTCTGCTGTGTGTTAAACCCATAATTAAACAGTTTGCTGTGCTGTTGGTGAAATCTGCAGTTTATGTTTTGCATTATATACTGTTTGTACAAGGGTGCTTAATTCTAAGGGAGACTTTAAGGGGCATCTCCATAGTTGTTGTGTTGAGGAAAATATAGTTTACAGGTAACACAGTTCCTGTACTGTCATGTTTCTTGATCACATTGTAGCACATCTTGTGGCCTAGCATACTGTTCAATAGCGTCTACATCTGTCTACACAACAACTAAAAAAGTATAAATAGTCTGGCAGTTGGCACAGAGAGTAAGGGCTGTGAGCTGTAGTTCATGTGGTACAGGGTTTGAGTCTATCAGCTTTCATTTGGCTACTGTATGACTTTGAGCATGTCACTTAACCAGACAGTGCTTTGGGACAATTAGGACTAGGCTCCTAATTAGTCACCTGGACTGCAAATATAGTGTCTGTGTTTAAGTTACACTGACGTTATGATTTGTTGTCACTCTGCAGTTCCCTGAAAGCCTGCCATATGATGAGCTAGTCAGTGTGGACAGCAGTTACACTCCTGGAGTGATTTCTTATTTGTGTTCTGACACACGTACCTTCCTAGTTTGTAGTTTCTTAATATTTGCTGAATAAGTAAATATCTATTGCATATGTGCATTCTGTAGTGAGGATCCTTTCTGTGCAGCATAGTGTGTTGCTCTGATCCCTCCTACAAAACTGAAGATCTGGTATTGAAAATAGTAATACTTTATGGTGTGAAATGGTCTTCTGGTTGCACTGCATTAATTTAGCTGAGTATATATTTGGGAGTGTTTCAAGACCAGACTATGTAACTTCACGTATACTTGATTTTGCTATGCCAGTACTTAGAGATGCTACCTTAGAATATGTTATTTAGCTTTAAAGTCTTGTTGAATACTAGAAGAACATAACTTCAATCACGCCTTCTTCAGAAACTCAAAGGGGTAACGCAGCATGAATAACATGAACTGAGTAGAGACTAATAAGTTGAAACTTAGAAAAGTCAGTGTTGTGAGACTGCCGTATTTGCTGTTTACTTTTGGCAGTATATGTGCTGTGCAACAAGGAAATAATTACTAGGGACAGCACACATTTTTCCCACTACGTTTTCCTTCTTAGTGGCAACACTCAGACATTAACATGGCCACTAGGTTATAGTTATTTTTAATTTTGTACTGTTTCTAAAAATAAGATGTAATTGGGCTATTTGACTGGCTAAACAGTAAATGTAATGATGGTAAACTACTGTTGCTAACACAAGAAAAATCTGTTAGACATCTGAAACCGTTCAAACTTGGCTGCATTTAATATTGGCAGCAAAATCGTGAAAGTAAATCGGAGAAAAAAAATCCCTCCATTTCCAAACTGAAAGCAGACCGTATACGTAAGTAAACAGAAATTGCTTGTTCTCACTTACACTGAAGTGCAGCCATGAATTGCTTAATGGAACAGTATCGGTGATGTAACTACTGTTCCCCCGTCACACGTCTCTACTCATGCAGTGTGTTATTTTCATATTTGTGCTTGAGTGTGTTGACTTTATGTCTGTCTAGTTTTCATTCTATTAACCGTAGGTATCTTGAGCTTTTCTCCCTGAGCCTCTGCTGAAAATGGGTATGTCTTGACCCAGTTGGACTTTTCTGGTAAACTGATGCCAAGTAAGTAAATAAATAAATGAATATGGTGGGGTATCCATGATGTTTGCAAGCAAGTGTAGCTAAGGAGCGATTCATAGAGACCATTTATGCTAATGTGCAATGCCTGAGTAAGTTAAGTATAATGAGATGTAAATGGGAAGTTTGTATAAAGCAGAGTATGCTAATAGTGTTCATATGATTCATAGTCCAGTACCCTTGCCATATGCACATCCCTTGTTAAAAGCATTGATGCTCTTCTGATACCTACTTTGCAATCCACGAACTTGTCCCCAGTGATCCCTTCAGTAGTTTAACTGTGTTTGCACAAGTACTAAAATGACACCAATTTCCCCATCACTTCTTCAGTAGTTTAACCATGTATGCATTAGCACATTAATGACTTAAGTTATACAAGAATTCCTACATTAGTTTAACAATGTATGCACAAGCACTGCATTGACACCAAAATGAATCATTTCTCCAGCGATCCCTTCAGTAGTTTGAGCATGTATGCACAAACACTGAATGACACCAAGTAAATCATTTTTTCCAGTGATCCTTCAATAGCTTGAGCATATATGTACAAATAGTAAATGTCAGCAATGTAAGCTATTTTCCCATGTTACCTAATTTTGATCGGTTTGATATTAATATTTCAAAGTCCTCGATTTCCTAACTCCACTTATACTTGGTGCTGTTAAAATATATATTCACATAAGTTAAGGGTTCTTTTATGTATTTTGTATGCAAATGAGGTCCTTTTGCATATATCTTTATGAACTGGAGTAGTACACCAGTATTTAAGGTGCCTTACTCATGTGTACATCTCCCATTAATACTTATCCTCAAATACTTTACACTTTTACTTTAAGTAGGTATGGTTCTAAACATGTCTGCTGCCTATTTCCATAGTCAAAGAGAATCACACTGACATTTGCAGTAAATGTAGCTCCGCTATTCGCAAATTACCACTATGCACTAACAGAGGGCAGGACTATGACTACTGCCGTTAGTCTTACTCTTAACTTTTGTTCTTTGTATTGTTTTTCCTGCTTCCTTTCAGCACATCCTAACTAACCAAGACTACACTGTAATAACTACAGTAGAAAGAACTGTATTAAGCCGGGGCTCTGGGGATCACTAGGTCCCATGAGGTTGCTACATACTCCGAGTGAAATTTACAATTTTTTTAAACAAACCTTTTCATCCAATGATTGAGTAGAAAACATAGTTACTTACTCTTCAGCTTTGCTTTCTCCTGCATCCTTGCAACAGATCATAACTGACCAAGACTACCCAGTAATAACTAAAATTAAGCTGGGGGCTGTTAAAACACCCAGAAGCTATTGGATTACAGATGCTCTGAGGTGCATTTTAGAGCTTTTTTCCAATCTTTTGATACAATGATGACTTAAACAAAAATCATGTGCACAGAAAATAAAATTATCTTACTTTTTTATTTCATGGAAGAAATAATTTATATCAACGTTTTAATGCTCAAAGAATGTCCAAAATGCAACTTCACATTAAACTAAAGACAAGTACTTTGAGGATACGTATATTGTATCTGTGAATACCCCTCTGCCACCCACCTAAAAATAAGTCATTCTTTTCGTGTATTCTCCTTATGGTATTAAATTGATTAAAATTAAGGCAAATGCCCACAGTCATACTTTTAGCTGCTGCTGTAATTTTTATGCTTCTTCATCCCCCTACCCCGAAAAGAATGCCATCTTCTCTGTACCCTTTTGATGTCAAGACTGTGACAAAACTGAAAAAAATCAAAGAAGATAACATTTTTGCTGTGGACATATATAAACAGCTTGCTTATCCCCATAGCTAGCCACCTATATATACATTGGTTGTTTGATTGTAGGTAAAATGGAAAAAAAAAGATTACAATAATATTTCCAACTTTTTATTTTTAGAGAGTACAGTGCTCCTATACATGCTGTAGTGACCCTCTGTGCACCCTTCTGAAGTTTGAGGAAAACTAAAGAAATGAAGACCAACACGTGATAATAGTGACCTGTGAGGTTTGGGAGGAATGTTAAGGAAACGGTGCACCCCCCCCCCCAAAAAAAAAAGGACACGTACAGAGACCTTCTGTGTACTTCTATGAACAGGGCTCGTTTTGAACAAGGTGGGGTTCACAGCAAAGGTGATTACTAAGCCCATGTCAAAATCCACTTGGTGTTTTTTGAGAGATGGCAAATTAAGCAAGTGACAACAGGGTCAGTTACTTTCATCAAAACAACCCCCGCCTTGCGGTTATAACTATTTCTATGTGCACAACAGATATTTGTGATAAAAGAGGATGACTGTCTTCTCACAAATGCACACTAGTTCTGCTAAGCCAGATGGTGAATGTTTAAAATGAGCAAATGACAAGAGGGTTACTTTCATCCAGCAAACCTCAACCCCACTTGACAGATGCAGCCACCACATCTGATGGCTATTCAGTATTGTTTCACCTCTACACAAATCTCTCAACTGGCCAGGTTTTGCAGAATGTCCAGCTTTTTGGCTCATATTTTTAGTCTTTTCTTTGTATAATTTGTGATTTTCTGTCAAATCATGGAGTATTGAAGTGACAAAATAATGACATACATTTGAGTTCAGATTTCACATCTTTCAGTAAATGCATGCTAACACAACACTTTTATTCTATCATTTTTTTTAAGTTTGTAAGAGCAACATTTAAAATTTGCCCTTATTTTTGGGCCTTTGTTCCCTGATTATTTTAGGCTTTTTACAGATTTATTGCTAAGTTTGCGGACGACTGCAAACTGGGTGCTATAATAGAGTCTCCGGCCGACATGGAGATACTCTAGAAGGGCCTAAATGAGACTGATGCATGGTGTCAAAGCCATGGTCTCAAGCTAAATGCAAAAATGCGAGAAATCCCCTTTGGAAAAAACAGAGTAACCACAAACTACAACATAGGAGGTAATCCCTGAAATCTGAAGAAGAAATAAGGGATCTAAGGACCCAAGTAGATAGTCCGCTTTCCTTTGATAACCATGTTGCCAAAGTGGTTAGAAAATCCTTCTATGTGACCCCATCTGATCACGAAAGGGTTCACATCAAGATCTAAGGATGTAATGGTGCCCCTCTACTCTTCCCTCATCAGACCCATTATTGAGTACAATGCACCAATTGGAATGTACCTGGCTAGGCATCTCCAGCAGCTGGAGACCACAAAGGTACCTAACCAAGAGGATTACTGGCCTCAAACAGTTGCCCTATGCAGCACGATTGAAAAAGCTAAGACTGTTCTCTGTTGCATACCGCTTTCTCAGGGGCGATCTCTGTCTAACGTACAGAGTCATGTCCAACCCAGAATTGTTGAACATGCTCCATCTTAGCAAAACCAAATCTACTCGAGACACACGCTCTAGGGATATAAACCTCAACACAACAATGAATAGAACATGTTGGAGGGATAGATTCCCTTCGCAGAGACTTCCCTTACTATGGAACAGGGTCCCGATCTACATAAGACAGAACCCCTCACTGTCACTCTTCAAGAGGAACCTTGATGAGTGGATGGGTAACAGAAAGTTCACACCGGGGATCAAACCAACAGCACTACTAGATAGGGACCAAGGGTACTAGCTGCTAGTACAAGGGTCTAGGGAACTACTAAAGAGGCGGTGAATACCGCACACCGTGGCCGGGAAAATATATGCCTTCAGACAGATAGCCCAATACCAACCTATGAACCTAAGAGGCTGAGAGGTATGCTTCCACAGTCTACACAAACAATTTGCCACTCTTGTAAAGTATTCCAGTCAAAGTTGCCTCACATAAATCACAAAGCCAGAAAAGTATTGCATAAATATTTAGTTTATCACTACCATCATTGTTGTACAATAATGGCACTTATCTCATCATGCCATCCTTCCATCTCAACTGACAGACAAACTGAGCATTGCCCAACATATCTGGTTGATCAGCTTCCAGCATTACTCTACATTTAGTAATATTTCTTTCACCAGCTTCCAGCCCCACGCCATTTTCTTTCCCAGTATGTCTCTTCAGCGGTGTCCTTTGACGCCCAGGACTACAACTTGTAGTCTACAAAAAAAAAAAAAAAGAAAAGAACAAATGCAGTTCAAGCACCTTCATGCCTACATTTGAACATTGTGAGCCCTGTAATCCTCTGACCTCAAAATGTTTAAATCAATGTGAAATAGTTCACCCGAGCACTGACCTCTTGAGCTCACTGTTCTCATGGATGCATTTTCTTTTCCATTGTAGGGGGTCCTTTATTTTTTTAGAATTAAGATACACTACTCTAAAAATAATTAAATGGTGAAAGAGTGCCCCTACAAACATGGTGTCACAATGCCGTAGGTGGTTCCTAGTTCGCCTATGCACAAGGCTGGCCCTTTCTACAGATGACTTGTAGTTTGCAACATTGTCATATCTGCTTATTCCCAGGTTATCACCCTTTACTGCATCTAGGTAAAAAATCACCCACTTTTCACTTATCTAATTTAAAGAATTTGAGTATAATAACAAGAAAAAAAAGCAGAAAATATAAACATAACTGCATGATAACGTAGCTGTCCGCAAACTACAACATAGGAGGTAATCCCCTGAAATCTGAAGAAGAAATAAGTGATCTAGGGACCCAAGTGGATAGCCAGCTTTCCTTTGATAACCATGTTGCCAAAGTGGTTGGAAAATCCTTCTATGTGACCCATCTGATCATGAAAGGGTTCGCATCAAGATCTAAGGATGTAATGGTGCCCCTCTACTCTTCCCTCATCAGACCCATTATTGAGTACAATGCACCAATTGGAATGTACCTGGCTAGACATCTCCAGCAGCTGGAGAGACCACAGAGTTACCTAACCAAGAGAATTACTGGCCTCAAACAGCTTTTTCAGTCGTGCTGCATAGGGCAACTAAGACTGTTCTCTGTTGCATACCGCTTTCTCAGAGGCAATCTCTGTCTAACTTACAGAGCCATGTCCAACCCAGAATTGTTGAACATGCTCCATCTTAGCAAAACCAAATCTACTCGAGCTACACTCTCTAGGGATATAAACCTCAACACAACAACAAATAGAACATGCTGGAGGGATAGATTCCCTTCGCAGAGACTTCCCTTACTATGGAACAGGGTCCCGATTTACATAAGACAGAGCCCCTCACTATCACTCTTCAAGAGGAACCTTGAAGAGTGGATGGGTAACAGAAAGATGTTCTTCGTCTTCCCTTGCTGCAGTCCTGACTATTGGGTATAGTCCGCGTCCCAGTCGGCCCGAATACCAGAGTATAAGGCTGATGTCGGTCATGGCGCCTTAGACTGACGTCAGTACGTCAGGGTACTAATGCGCATGACCGACGTCATTTCCTCAGTCTTTTTGCCGCATGGTCCGATGCAGAAGCAATTTTGCAGTGCAGGTTGGCGTTTGAGATTTCCCAAACCGGAGTTTCAGACCGAAAACAGAGTTGGCTAAGTAACTGCTGGGGAACATTTTGGTTTTTCTTGCCTCAGTATTTAACCGGATGTCAGAAAAAGTGAATAACTGTATTTCTTGTGGGAAACAGATACCGCATAGGATTATCATACTTTGTGTATACCTTGTTTAGGGCCTGAGCACGACGTTGTTGGTTGCCGCTCTTGTGCTAGATTTAATAAGCGCATCTATTAAGAGGAGGCTTGATTGTGCTAGGTTAGTGTTTGGGAAACGTAATTATACTATGCCGCCGGATGCTCCGACGCCTGCTTCATCCAAGAAGCGCAAGGACAAATCAGTGAAACCTAGGGGTGAGGAACCGCAGTCCCGGACGCCGGTCCTTTAGAAGGCTCAGGGGAGCCAGAGGTTTTGCCTGGAGTCTCTATGGAGTCTCAGGCAGATACTTTACTGTTACAGGATGTGCCCTCTCAGGAGGTAGGCCAGGCTGAGGGGGCTTCTCAGGTAACTGTTCTTCCCTCTCTTCCCAAGGTAGTTAGGGCCTCTCCTTCTGTTGCCAAAGCTTCTTTTAGAGGTAGGCCAAGTTCAGCTTCTGTGGGGGCTTCTCCTAGCATTTCGGGCTATGTGCCTAAGAAACATATGCTTAAAATGGCAGAAGATTTGATTACTCTGATTAGAGGTTCTATGCCCCCACCTGATAAGAGGCCTAGGGTGGAACAGGAGTTTGATAGTTTTGAGCAGTGTTCACAGGCTTCAGAGTCTTCTGTGGAAGACTTGCAAGAGTTTCCTACTTATTCTGATTCTGATGTGGATGATTCCACTCCTTCAGCTTCTCCTCCTGAGGATTTTTCATTTTCAGAGACTCTTCACTCCATGAGGGAGCACTTTAAATGGGAAGGCCAAGATTACTCTGACTCTAGAAAAGGCTTAGGGAATTCTTGTTTTGCCCCAGCATAGGCCCTTAGCTATTCCTCCTGTGTTGAATGTGGTGGAGGATGTTTTGCAGAGGCTTCTCTGAACCCTGACTCCTTGCCTCCTGCTCCTGTTAAGCCTGATAGGTATTATAGGGTGCCCAAGCTCATAAGTATTTGTTTAAGAGTCCCAGGGCGGACCCAGAAACTGTTTCTCAGGGGCCTAAAGGTGTTAAAGCTTCTGTGGTTAAAAATCCTGTACCCTCTGATAAAGAGGCAAGGGCTTTGGATAGGTGGGGTAAGAAAGTATATACTTCTTCCACTCTAGCCATGAGGGCGTTGAATTGTCAGTTTCATATGCTGAAATATCAGAATTATCTCCTTTCACAATTGAAATCTAAGGTGGATGCTTTGGCGGAAGGTATTGAGTGTAAAGAATTGCTGGATTTGGTTCATGTGTCTGAACAAGTGGGTAAGCATTCTTTGCAGTGTGGTTTTGATGCTGTTCAGGCCTCCTCGAGGGTGGCTGCTACTAGTTCTGTTCTTCGAGACATGCCTGGTTGAAGGATCAGAATTTAGCTGAGCATGTTAAGACCAGGATTTTGGATGCTCCTTTACAGTCTGATGTGTTGTTTGGACCGCCTGTGGAAGCAGTTTTAAAGAAAATGGAGGACAAAGCTAAGTCTATGCAGACTGTTAAAGATTTTTTGCAGGTACAGCCTCCGAAGTTTAGTAGAAATTGGCCTGCTAAGGGGTGGACATATCCTGCTTATGGTTCCCAGTCTAGGGGTAGGTCTAGACGTGGTAGGGGCAGGGCTCAAGGTCTGCTTAGGCCCAGATCAGACAGTTCACCTGCTCAGACTTCTGGTGAGGGCAGGGGTCAGTCCTTTCGTAAGCAGAACCAATGACCTGCCTTTTCAGCTGCCAGTGGACTCTGTCTGGCAGCTCCTTTGGGAGGAAGATTGTCTCTTTTCAAAGAAAATTGGGATTTAATCACTCAAGACAGATGGGTGCTGGATATCATTCATCACGGTTACAGATTTTATTTCCACACAATGCCCACTTTCAAAGGCATGTCAGATGTTCCTCCTCCACAAAGAAAAGAGGCTCACAAGCAAGTTTCTCAGTTACTCCAGATAGGGGCCATTCAGCCAGTCCCTGTATCAGAAAGGGGCTTCGATTTTATTCTCGCCTGTTCCTAGTACCAAAGAAGGGGAACACGTGGAGACCAATTTTGGATTTATCTATCCTCAACACTTATCTGGACATTCCCAAGTTCAAGATGTTGACGTTACAGCAACTGTTGCCTCTGCTAGGCAAGGATCACTGGATGGTAACTTTGGATCTCAAGGAAGCTTACCTTCATGTGCCTATAAGGCTAAGTTGCAGAAAGTTTCTGCGTTTCAACTGGAGATTTTCATTATCAGTTCTCTGCATTGCCCTTTGGCTTATCTACTGCCCAGAGTATTCACAAAGGTTCTGGCTCCAGTGATAGCTTACTTCAGGCTTCAAGGCATTCAAATCTATCCTTACTTGGACGACTGCCTGATTCTGGCTCAAGAAAAGGAACACCTTCTACAGCATCTGGAATATGTCATAGCAGTGCTAAGATGCCTAGGGTATTCTGTAATAAAATTATCTTACTTTTTTATTTCATGGAAGAAATAATTTATATCAACGTTTTAATGCTCAAAGAATGTCCAAAATGCAACTTCACATTAAACTAAAGACAAGTACTTTGAGGATACGTATATTGTATCTGTGAATACCCCTCTGCCACCCACCTAAAAATAAGTCATTCTTTTCGTGTATTCTCCTTATGGTATTAAATTGATTAAAATTAAGGCAAATGCCCACAGTCATACTTTTAGCTGCTGCTGTAATTTTTATGCTTCTTCATCCCCCTACCCCGAAAAGAATGCCATCTTCTCTGTACCCTTTTGATGTCAAGACTGTGACAAAACTGAAAAAAATCAAAGAACATAACATTTTTGCTGTGGACATATATAAACAGCTTGCTTATCCCCCCCCCCCGCCCCATAGCTAGCCACCTATATATACATTGGTTGTTTGATTGTAGGTAAAATGGAAAAAAAAAGATTACAATAATATTTCCAACTTTTTATTTTTAGAGAGTACAGTGCTCCTATACATGCTGTAGTGACCCTCTGTGCACCCTTCTGAAGTTTGAGGAAAACTAAAGAAATGAAGACCAACACGTGATAATAGTGACCTGTGAGGTTTGGGAGGAATGTTAAGGAAACGGTGCACCCCCCCCCCCCAAAAAAAAAGGACACGTACAGAGACCTTCTGTGTACTTCTATGAACAGGGCTCGTTTTGAACAAGGTGGGGTTCACAGCAAAGGTGATTACTAAGCCCATGTCAAAATCCACTTGGTGTTTTTTGAGAGATGGCAAATTAAGCAAGTGACAACAGGGTCAGTTACTTTCATCAAAACAACCCCCGCCTTGCGGTTATAACTATTTCTATGTGCACAACAGATATTTGTGATAAAAGAGGATGACTGTCTTCTCACAAATGCACACTAGTTCTGCTAAGCCAGATGGTGAATGTTTAAAATGAGCAAATGACAAGAGGGTTACTTTCATCCAGCAAACCTCAACCCCACTTGACAGATGCAGCCACCACATCTGATGGCTATTCAGTATTGTTTCACCTCTACACAAATCTCTCAACTGGCCAGGTTTTGCAGAATGTCCAGCTTTTTGGCTCATATTTTTAGTCTTTTCTTTGTATAATTTGTGATTTTCTGTCAAATCATGGAGTATTGAAGTGACAAAATAATGACATACATTTGAGTTCAGATTTCACATCTTTCAGTAAATGCATGCTAACACAACACTTTTATTCTATCATTTTTTTTAAGTTTGTAAGAGCAACATTTAAAATTTGCCCTTATTTTTGGGCCTTTGTTCCCTGATTATTTTAGGCTTTTTACAGATTTATTGCTAAGTTTGCGGACGACTGCAAACTGGGTGCTATAATAGAGTCTCCGGCCGACATGGAGATACTCTAGAAGGGCCTAAATGAGACTGATGCATGGTGTCAAAGCCATGGTCTCAAGCTAAATGCAAAAAAATGCGTAGAAATCCCCTTTGGAAAAAAACAGAGTAACCACAAACTACAACATAGGAGGTAATCCCCTGAAATCTGAAGAAGAAATAAGGGATCTAAGGACCCAAGTAGATAGTCCGCTTTCCTTTGATAACCATGTTGCCAAAGTGGTTAGAAAATCCTTCTATGTGACCCCATCTGATCACGAAAGGGTTCACATCAAGATCTAAGGATGTAATGGTGCCCCTCTACTCTTCCCTCATCAGACCCATTATTGAGTACAATGCACCAATTGGAATGTACCTGGCTAGGCATCTCCAGCAGCTGGAGACCACAAAGGTACCTAACCAAGAGGATTACTGGCCTCAAACAGTTGCCCTATGCAGCACGATTGAAAAAGCTAAGACTGTTCTCTGTTGCATACCGCTTTCTCAGGGGCGATCTCTGTCTAACGTACAGAGTCATGTCCAACCCAGAATTGTTGAACATGCTCCATCTTAGCAAAACCAAATCTACTCGAGATACACGCTCTAGGGATATAAACCTCAACACAACAATGAATAGAACATGTTGGAGGGATAGATTCCCTTCGCAGAGACTTCCCTTACTATGGAACAGGGTCCCGATCTACATAAGACAGAACCCCTCACTGTCACTCTTCAAGAGGAACCTTGATGAGTGGATGGGTAACAGAAAGTTCACACCGGGGATCAAACCAACAGCACTACTAGATAGGGACCAAGGGTACTAGCTGCTAGTACAAGGGTCTAGGGAACTACTAAAGAGGCGGTGAATACCGCACTTTACCGTGGCCGGGAAAATATATGCCTTCAGACAGATAGCCCAATACCAACCTATGAACCTAAGAGGCTGAGAGGTATGCTTCCACAGTCTACACAAACAATTTGCCACTCTTGTAAAGTATTCCAGTCAAAGTTGCCTCACATAAATCACAAAGCCAGAAAAGTATTGCATAAATATTTAGTTTATCACTACCATCATTGTTGTACAATAATGGCACTTATCTCATCATGCCATCCTTCCATCTCAACTGACAGACAAACTGAGCATTGCCCAACATATCTGGTTGATCAGCTTCCAGCATTACTCTACATTTAGTAATATTTCTTTCACCAGCTTCCAGCCCCACGCCATTTTCTTTCCCAGTATGTCTCTTCAGCGCCGGTGTCCTTTGACGTTCCAGGACTACAACTTGTAGTCTACAAAAAAAAAAAAAAAGAAAAGAACAAATGCAGTTCAAGCACCTTCATGCCTACATTTGAACATTGTGAGCCCTGTAATCCTCTGACCTCAAAATGTTTAAATCAATGTGAAATAGTTCACCCGAGCACTGACCTCTTGGAGCGCTCACTGTTCTGCGGATGCATTTTTCTTTTTCCATTGTAGGGGGTCCTTTATTTTTTTAGAATTAAGATACACTACTCTAAAAATAATTAAATGGTGAAAGAGTGCCCCTACAAACATGGTGTCACAATGCCGTAGGTGGTTCCTAGTTCGCCTATGCACAAGGCTGGCCCTTTCTACAGATGACTTGTAGTTTGCAACATTGTCATATCTGCTTATTCCCAGGTTATCACCCTTTACTGCATCTAGGTAAAAAATCACCCACTTTTCACTTATCTAATTTAAAGAATTTGAGTATAATAACAAGAAAAAAAAGCAGAAAATATAAACATAACTGCATGATAACGTAGCTGTCCGCAAACTACAACATAGGAGGTAATCCCCTGAAATCTGAAGAAGAAATAAGTGATCTAGGGACCCAAGTGGATAGCCAGCTTTCCTTTGATAACCATGTTGCCAAAGTGGTTGGAAAATCCTTCTATGTGACCCATCTGATCATGAAAGGGTTCGCATCAAGATCTAAGGATGTAATGGTGCCCCTCTACTCTTCCCTCATCAGACCCATTATTGAGTACAATGCACCAATTGAATGTACCTGGCTAGACATCTCCAGCAGCTGGAGAGACCACAGAGTTACCTAACCAAGAGAATTACTGGCCTCAAACAGCTTTTCAGTCGTGCTGCATAGGGCAACTAAGACTGTTCTCTGTTGCATACCGCTTTCTCAGAGGCAATCTCTGTCTAACTTACAGAGCCATGTCCAACCCAGAATTGTTGAACATGCTCCATCTTAGCAAAACCAAATCTACTCGAGCTACACTCTCTAGGGATATAAACCTCAACACAACAACAAATAGAACATGCTGGAGGGATAGATTCCCTTCGCAGAGACTTCCCTTACTATGGAACAGGGTCCCGATTTACATAAGACAGAGCCCCTCACTATCACTCTTCAAGAGGAACCTTGAAGAGTGGATGGGTAACAGAAAGTTCACACCGTGGATCACACCAACAGCACTACTAGATAGGGGCCAAGGGTCCTAGCTGCTAGTACAAGGGTCTAGGGAACTACTATAGGGGCGGTGAATACCGTACAACGTGGCTGGGCTAATATATGCCTTCGGGCAGATAGCGCAGTACCAACCTATGAACCTATAACAACCTTACTTGAAAGTTAAAGCTGTTGAAGACTCTCAGGTTGCTACAGCAGGTACCTGACCAGTAGTTCCAGTTTTATGTGGTGGCTCCTGATCAGTGTGTGTTCTAGTTTTATCTAAACTACCTTACTGTTTGTTAACTTGAATTTAGCTGCAGTTGCAGAGTGACTTTTAGTCTAGGGTAGATATGAGGACAAAATTTCCAGCACAGGGGTTGCAGATGACTGCCAAGGCCTTCCAGGGCAAGCAGCAAGCCGGGTTATAGGTGAGGAGATGATTCCAAAGTGGACATGTACTTATGCAAATATTTACTTCTGATGTATATAAGCAAAGATATAATTAAAACAGAAGTAATTTATTTGAGTAGTGTACCAGGAAAAAGTTTTAGTTCTGGCCCATGTCTAAAGGGTTGCTTTAAATTTACCACAGTTCTGTCAGTCTGCTACTATTTCCTTTTTTTTTTTTTTTTTCAAGAACAGTGTTTATTATCCATTACAGGTCTTATAACTTAAATTTTGTGCACTCCTCTTGCATGGTACCCTTCACAGGGTGCACTGGCATGCTTTGTAAACATTGTTTATTTCAACCAAAATTTAAGAAATTCATTCTTCAGTCCTCATGTCATTTAAATGTCAGCCTTAGCCAAGTCTAAATACCCTTGAATTCCACCTGGATAGAGTCTAGCAAACGTCTCTTTTTATTGTTGATACTTCTGTTATACGTTTAAGCACCAAAAAGTATATTGGGTTTACTTTGTTTGCATCTTTATCATTCATCAGACTTCACACTGTGCAACACTGTGGTTCATAAGAAGTTGTCACTTTAGTTCGAGCACATTTGGCCAGCCTTTTAAGAGAATATATTGCTCACTTTTTTTGTCAGTAGTATTTCCCATTTGTATAATAACTTTTTGTTTGATTTGTCTTTCCCCTTTTTAGTTCTACCTCCCTTAATTAATTTTTGTGTGGGCATGTACTTCACTTAGCAGTAGTAAGTATCCTCTTGCTTTTCTGATCCTCATAATGGTTTTGTTGGCAGCTAGTAAGTCAGACTTACCAGAGTTTTACTGTATTATTGTGTCTTGTAAGCCAGTTTAGCATCATATGCTTTTTTTTTTCCAATATTCAGTGCCAATCCATAATTGCCACTTCTAGGAACTGTAGGCCCACCTTAAATGCATAAAATGTTTAGCAAACCCAGAAGACAGGATCCTAGATCACTGTCTGATTTTGTGAGCATCTCCAATAAATTAGGTTTGCATCCATAAACATTACTTTTCTCATGGGTGTGAAAATATTTATGCAGGTATTTCCAACCAAATATTCTGAATTTCCTGGATTTGTCTTTATAGACTTTAGACATATTTTTGCCATTCTTCTTTTGTATTTTGTGTCGCCATATATTTGCTTTTGCTTTCTGCTGGATCTAAAAGCCTCCTGTATAATTTTAAATGTTATGTAGTCCAATCTCGCCTACATTCTTACCCGTTCTGCCATACTTTTTAGCTCAAAGTCTTTCTATTGGCAGGGCTAAGATGGTATCCCATGCTGCACTGCTCTCTATCCCCAGATCTTGTTTACCGCTCGTGTAGCTTTGACGTGGTCTCGCTCTTGGCTGTGGCCAAGTACCCTTTTTCTTCTTATATCAGAAGTTTTTTTTGCAAAAAAAGCTATTTTAATAGCTATTGTGTGTGTTCTTGTCTGTATTGTGGAAAAGTTGTGTTTTTCCTGATTGCGTATTCTGTAGTATCCCACTAGCTGTTTTCAACGGGCTAGGCCTGTTTCAGTTAGAGGACCTAGTCTGTCCCCTTGCTTTCCTTGTGTGCTAAAGTTTTCCCATGGACTAAAACCGTTTAAATTAGAGGAAATAGTCCCCCCCCTTGTATTTGTGTCTGAGGATTGTTTGAATTGGAGATCTTTGTGGTGTTCTGTCTGTTGTTTGGCTTGTTCCCGCACTTGTAACCTTTTTGACCATTGGTCTATTTGTTTCAGTGAGTTACTTGTTGGTTAACTATGTCCGAAGATACTAAGGAGCATAAGCCCTCGGGCTTCAAGAAGTGCTCCAAATGCAGTTATAAAATGTCCATTATGGATGGGCACTCGGTTTGTGTGTACTGTCTGGGAGCGATTCATCTCCAGGAATTGTGCAGTTTCTGTCATGCCTTTAGTCCGCGTGTTCTTCAGGAAAGGAAGAACAAATTGATTTTGAAGGGACTTCTGAAACCCTCCTTCGAGGGGGGTCTGGAGAGTGCTTCCAACTCTAAGGCTAAATCTTCAAAAGCAAAAAAGTGTTCTCCGGCTCCATCAGTCTCCTCTGAGCCACCGGAGAAAATAGCAAAGTCTCCATCGACATCCTCAGCTCCATTGTCCTCGGGGCCGCAGGAAGTGTCAGTGGTTATGGAACCTGCTTCGGCTCCAATTTTCTTGGAGCCTGTTTGGAGCCGGTCACCTAGCATTAGGCCAGTATTCCCTCCTCGCAGGTCCCCTTCAGAGAGGAGGTCTCTATCTCCTTCCCTATCCTCCAAATCTTCCAGGACTTTATCAGATGTGGACGTCGATAGAGTGGTGCAGAGACTTCTTCAGTCACCGGTGCTGGCAAAATTGTTCTCGGGTCCGACCCAGTCAGCTCCGGAGCCGGTCCCTCAACCTGCATCGATACTTCCTCCTCCGAGCACATCTCAGCTTTCGTAGCCGGAGTGCTCGGCTCCGTGTGATGTCCCTAGGTCGGTTCTGACGTCGGCTCCGACCCCGTTGGCACCGTCCGCGGGGTTCAGGACTCAGGATTCTTTGGTCGGACCCGAAGGAGAGGCTTCGGGACACCACTCTGCTCCTAGTGTCCCTCTCGGTACTTCGGTGCGGGGAAGCCTGACTCCTGTCTCGGCTTCGGAGGCTGGTCGTTCTTCGGATCCGGGAGGACCAGCCTTCAAGGCCATGTGGAGCGCGCTGGCCAGATCGTCAGCGGCATCATACGGGTCTGTCATTCTGTCACCTACAACACCAGTGCAGGTCTCTGATCACCATTTATCTCTGGACAGCGGAGCCCCAAGGCCTCAGGGTACCACCAGGAGTGGTCCCCATATTTCTGAGGGCCCCTCAGAGTTTTTGCCTGAGGAGCCACCCAGAAAGAAAACGTGAAAGAGGAAACACATAGGATTCCCAGGATGAGTCTCTCACATCAGACACCAACGTTGAGGAATTGGAGGGGTCCCCCAAGTCATCCTCTGAGGATGTTTCTTTCTCTGACATCCTAGAGATTTTGAAGCAAAGAGGTGACTGGCCTACCAGAGCCCCCTCTGAGGAGGAGTTGGTCTTCCTGAAGGCCTTTGGTGCTCAGCTCTCCACCTCCTGAGTATCTCCACCCTTCAACGAGCTTCTGGATTTGGTTTGTCGAAGGGTGTGGGAAACTCCTGACTCTGTGGAAACAGTCCCCAGGAGACCCAATAAATTTTTGTCTGCTCCTCCTGATAAGGAATTTCTGTCCAAGGGAGTCCTGTGGATGCCACGGTGGTGGCAGCTGCCACCCAGAAGGAATTAGCTGAGACTTCTTCCACCGTCCATCCCCCTAACAAGGAGTCTAGGACTATGGACCGGTATGGGAAGCATACGTTTTCTTCAGCGACCTTTACCTTATGGTCACTGAATTATTTATCACACTTTACACGGCTCCAGAGAGATCTCCTGAAGGAGCTTGGAGATACTCTCACGGGTAACGTTTCTGAGGCGGTGGGCCAGAAGGTCAACACTCAGATGTCTACCCTCAGTTCTATTGCAAACTCTTCCATGAGGCTAATTTCCTACGCAGCCGGGGGAGCGAGTAGGGCAGCAAGTTCAGGAATTGCTCTTAGGAGGCAGGCCTGGATGTGCCTTTTGTCATTTTGCAGAGGCCTTCAAGTCTTAATTCACCGACACTCCGTTTGATGTTTCCTCTTTGTTCGGAACCAAGGTGAAAGACATTCTCACTAGGTGCGAGCAGGAGGGAAAAACTCTGTCTGCCGTAGGAGTCCGTTTTTCCCTTCCCTCTAGGCCTTATTCCAAGGCCCAGAGGGGTGGCAAAATGTGGTTCAAAAAATCACAGAGGTTTTTTTCCCGGTGCACAAGGTGAGCCCCCCTCCAGAGGCAGGGGAGGGGGTGGTATTCAGGGAGACGCCGCCCTAGGGGCAGAGGAGGCCCTCGCAACTCGGGAGATTGCGATTCCTTTGGTGGTTCTCCCTACCGCCACTCCTGATGGGAGGCCCGACTGTGTGTTTCCGGAGCCAGTCGGGAGTCTAATCTCATTATACCCAGAGGCCTGGCAAGATATCACCCAGGACCAGTGGGTTCTATGAATTAATTTCCGGAGGATATGTCATTCCCTTCTCGTCAAATCCCCTTCCAATCAAGAAAATCCCGGATGTTCCACCCAGTCAAGGGGATTACGCAGCTTCAGAAGTTTCAAAGCTGCTAGAAAAAGGAGCCATCCAACATGTCCCCTCAGATCGGATTAGGGACTTACTCCAGATTCTTTTTGGTGCCGAAAGGGACAGGGGACCCGAGACCCATTTTGGATCTCAGCCGATTGAACACCCATGTCCAAAAGTCCAAGTTCCGAATGGTCACATTGCAGTCTATTCTCCCATTACTGGGAAAAGGTGTGGATGTGCTTCATCGACCTCAAGGATGCTTACTACCGCATAAAGATGGACAGGGCATCCAGAAGTCACCTACGCTTCCGGCTGGGAGCCAGTCACTTTCAGTTTCAAGCCCAGCCCTTTGGTCCCACCACAGCCCCCAGGGTGTTTACCAAATGGATGGCAGTGATGACTGCTCACTTGAGACGTCAGGGATTCTAAGTGTTTCCATATCTGGACAACTGGCTACTTACTGCCACCACCAGGCATCTACTACTTCAGACCAGGGACACTACTATCAATCCATGTCAACATTTGGGCATCACATTGAACTGGGAAAGATCTGCCTTGTTGCCCTCACAGCGTGTCACTTTTATAGGCGCTGAATTAGACACAGTCCTCATTGGGCATTTCTACCACAGGAAAGAATCAGAATCCGACAACAACAGATTTACGCCTTACTCCCTCTGAGAAGAGTGAAGGCAAGATGGGTCCTCCAATTGTTGGGGAGAATGGCTGCTACGATTACATATGAGGCTCCTTCAGTGGCTACTCTTTGCCCAGTGGTCTCTTCAACGTCTTCCACTTTCTCACCCTATTCTACTCACAGACAGATGTAAACAGGATCTCAGTTGGTGGCTTTGCACTGACAACCTCAATGCGGGAAAGCCCTTTGTTCCTGCGCCCCCGGTTTCCACGGATGCCTTCTAGATGGGGTGGTGGGGCATTATCTAGGCAGGACAGTCCAAGGCACATGGCAAGAGCACGAGATGCATCTGCATATCAATGTCCTGGAGGTGAGAGCTGTGCTACTAGCGTTGCAAGCACTTCAGAGTTTTCTTCCTCTCGGGACTATTGCAGTCCACTCAGACAATATGTCAGTGGTGTGGTAGCTGAACAAGCAGGGAGGAACCAAGTCTTATCCCCTTTGCAGAAAGGCCATGCGAGTGTGGCAGTGGGCAGTGTCTTCCCAAGTTTTCTGGTGGCAACGCACATTCCGGGGAAGTCCAGTGTGATCGCAGACAGGCTAAGCAGAGCTATTCTGATGCCTTATGAGTGGTCCCTGAACTGTCAAGTTGCGGAACAGATCTTCCGCAGGTGGGGTCAGCCTTGCTGCAACCTTTTTGCCAGCTCCCTCAATGCCAAATGCAGCAGCTACTTCACACTGATTCCCCCCCAGGGGGAGTCATCCAGGGACGCTCTAGTCCTCGATTGGCCCTCCTGTCCCCTTGCTGTCAAAGGTTATTCAGAAAGCGCAATCCTTAGGAAGCAAAGTGATTCTGATTGCCCCACATTGGCCTCGTCAAATTTGGTTCCCCTTTCTCCATCTCTATCTAATGGACGCTCCTTGGATTCTGGACCCACAACCAGATTTACTAAGCACATGTCAGGGCAGCTCCATCCCTCTCTTCGGACCCTCTGGTTGACAGCCTGGCTACTCCACTTCCGTAATTAGTTAGGCTTCATCAATTTTCGCCGGAGGTGATTCATATTTTATCTTCCTCTCATAAGCCCTCGACCAGGAAGATTTATTACAGCAAATGGAAGAGGTTTTCAATCTGGGCGCTTGCCAAAAAGATTGACCCTTACACAGCTCCAATTTAGTCTGTATTGGAGTTCTTGTCTATGCTGTTTAACCAGGGTTCAGCAGCCACAACCGTTAAAGTCCAACTGGCGGTGATTTCTACCTTTCATGTCGCAGACAAACCTAGTCTGATGGCACATAGACTCTGTAAGGCTTTCCTGAAGGGCACTTTGTTATTTCGTCCTCCGGTATCGGAACTTGTTATGCCTTGGGACTTAAACTTTGTTCTACAGGGTCTTACTTCACCCCCCTTTGAGCCTGCAGCCACTTGCGATTTAAAATTCTTAACTTGGAAGACTGTCTTTTTGGTAGCCATCACGTCAGCCAGATGCGTTTTGGAGCTTCAAGCTTTATCAGTCAAACCCCCTTATTTGATTTTTCATAAGGACAGAGTTTCTCTCAGACCGAACCTCTCCTTTCTTCCCAAAGTAACGTCAGTCCTAACCTTAACCAATCTATTGAATTACCAGTGTTTTTCCTCAGTTCTCAAACAAGGCAGAATTCAAATTTCATCAGACAATTACATTTTTATTTGCACAGAACGAAAGACCTCAGAAAATCTGATCAGTTGTTTGTTTCATTTTCGGAAAACAGAATTGGGTCTCCTGTTTCCAAAGTCACGTTGTCCAGGTGGATTTCCAGTTGTATTTCTTTCATTTATACCTCAGGGGGAAAAGATTTACCGTTCCGGGTGAAGGCTCACTCTACTCAGTCTGTATCTACATCTACAGCTTTTCAGGCCAAATTGTCTATGGATGATATTTGTGCTCCGGCTACTTGGGCATCTCCTCACACCTTTGTTACTCATTACAAGTTAGATGTGGTATCCAGGGGCAGGTCTTCCTTTGGTTCCACAGTACTCAGGAGTATTTTCCACTGAGCCTCCTAGGTTTAGGTGCTGGGGACGCTGTCCCACAGGTAAGAATGTAGGAGAGATTGGACTACATAACATCAAGAAGTTATGTACTCACCATAACGTTCGATGTATATAGTCCATCTCGCCTCACATTTTTACTTACCCTCCCTCCTTCCCCCGTCCTGGAGGATCTGGAGGTTAGGTCTGGTTTCAGAGCTCCCTTCGTTCTTGGTTTGTTTTTCCTTTCCTTAAGTGGTGTTATAAATGGAGAATGAGTGCTGGTGCTTGCAGCAAACTAGACCTGGGGATAGAGAGCAGTGCAGCATAGGATACCATTTTAGCCCAGCCAATAGAAAGACTTCGAGCTAAAAAGTATGGCCGAGTCGAAGCTGACATTCGGCTTCGAACCCATGGGTAAGAATGTGAGGCAAGATGGACTACATACATCGAATGTTATGGTGAGTACATAACTTCTTGTTATCAGTTGTTGCATTAGGAAACAGAATTCAGGGCAAGGCTTTAAAAGGAAATGAGTATATGACATATCTCTCTCTCTGGTCTAGAGCCAGGGAAAGAGAACTAAAAGGTATATTGATGCTGGAGATAGGTAATTCTAATAGAATCAGGAACAGACCAGGCAAATACAACAAAGCTGCAACTGTTTCTATTGTCGATGTTTTAGCAGCAGAAACGAACATGTGAAGGCACAAATAGCTGCTTAAGATGGGAGCCTTGACTAGTTGACTGGTGAGGCCAAAAGAATTGTGTTTTATAGCACCACTTCAGCAGCACAAACCCAGGTTGTATCAGTTGTGCTGCTGGTTGAACTAACACTTCCATTTAGGTTTAGCCAGGACAGTTTTCTCCAGTAAACCTGGGATGGTTTGAATCTTTAATCTTTGAAAAACATTTTGAGTTTCTACAGTAAAATGCTTGCTGTGTAGAACGTCAAGGTGATTTTAGATGTTCTTTAGGTCTGTTAGTGAAAATTGCAGGATGTATCCCCTTCTGCCTGATTCCTCTGTCCCCCAGGCTAACCTTTTCCTTTCCTGTCCTATTCTGTCTTGTGTGGTAACAGATAACCACAAATGGCTGGGTTCTCTCAATCATCCAACATGTTTAGTTTATGGCTTGGAAGTCCCTTTCTCCTGTTCCTTGCCAGCTTTCTCATTTTCCTTTGGTTCCGCTGGATCTGATGGAACAGAGAACCATCCAGTCTTCTCCCTTAAGTCAGCAGGGAACAGGTTTTTATTCCAGAATATTTCTGGTTCCCAGGAATGAGGGGTTGTGGAAGCCCATCCTAGATCTATCTTTTCTCAACACCTTTCTCAGGGTTTCTTACTTTAGGATGTTATCTTATCGGGCAGCACTACTTTTTCACCTGGCCAGGGACAGTCATCACAAGTTACCTCACAGGAGGGATTTCTCACAAAGACAAGGAATCTCTCATTCACTCTCACTTGTCCATATTTCAACTGACACTTTGCGTGATAGGGGTTTGATTGTTTTCAGACACCAGAATTCTGAGGGTATGCCTCAGGTTTTGCAGGAGGTCAGAAAAAAAGAACATTACTAGAAAATCCTATGTGGCTAAATGGAGATTTTCTGTTTGGTGTCTCAGGCATGATGTAGACCCTTTTTCTGCAGGGATTCCTATGGTCCTGTGTTGTTTATGTGAATTGCTCAATGCTGGTTTGGCAAATTCTTCTGTTAACGTTCATTTGTCAGCCATTTCTGCCTGTCTGTCTCTAAGTCCAACCTTGGCTTCTAGGTTTGAAGTTAAACAATTCCTAAAAGGCATCCTTCATATTAGGCCTCCAAGAAAGCTATTTCTCCTTCTTGGGACCTTAATTTTGTTCTTGAAAAATAAACTCGGTTCCCTTTTGAGTGTGCGTTTTCTTCTTCCCTACATCATTGTCCTTGGAAGACTGTATTGTTGTTGGCTCTTACTTCTGCCAAGATGGTTTCTGAACTCCCAAGATCTTATGGTGGTTCCTCCTTTTTGTGTTTTTGTTTTCACAAGGACAAGGGGTTTCTTTGTACCAGCCTTCTCTATATGACCCAGGTGATTCATGAATTTTCCTTGAATCAAGTCATTCATCTTCCCTCCTTTTTCCTTCTCCAAAAACTTCTAGCGAGAGAGTACTCCACATATTGGATTTATATAGACAATTCAGATATTAATTGGATAAGACAAAACGTATTAGAAAATGTGAGTGACGTTTTGTTTACTTTCATGCCAAGAAATTGAGTTTAGCAGTGTCTAAGCAAACCATCTCCTCCTGGATTTCCAAGGCATTTCATTTTGTTGTTCTTTTTGTGGAAAGCAGCTTTCCTCTTCTATTCATGCTCATTCTACCAGGGTAGTAACCTCTTCTGGTGCATTTGTCAAGGGTCTGGATACTAAATCTATATTGGAAGCTGCTACTTGGTGTCTCTTCACAGTTTTACCAAATGTTGTAAGTTGAATGTCATTGCCAGGGCCATTTTTTTATGGGTTTGTGGAAGGCTGTTCTCTGCCTTTCTCCTTTTATACTTTTCAGTAGCTTTTGTACTCTCCCAAGAGTAAAGAATACTGTGACAGTAATAAGGTAGGACATAGTACAGCTGTGTAAGAGCTTATCGTAACAGTAGGTGTCCCACTTCTCATTGTTGCAGTGTTCTGTCCCCCTGTTGTTTTCTTATGTCTGCTTCTGGCCAAGGGATCCCTGTTCCATCCTTATCTCCTTCTGATTCCCTTCCTGGATGTGTATATTATTGTTTCTCTGGTGTTCTTCCGGTTCTCCTAGGACACTTTGATTTTGCGAATTGTGCGTGCGTACATCACATATGTGTCTAACACGGTGCACATTGGACATATGTCTGATTTGTGATACCTGGAAGGTGTAAAGGCTTTGGTATGCTGGCTGGACATTAGGATGTCCTCAGTAGGATATTGTAAGAGGAAATAATACTGCAACAGTGAGAAGTAGGACAACTGCTGTTATGGTAAGGTCTTTCACAACTGTACTTTTTTTGAATTGAGTTTGTTTTTCATAGCCTACAGTCATTTTATTTGACATTTCCCCATTTTTAATATTTGTATATAGTTTAACACAGAAGCTTGTTGCTTTTGTGGTGTATGAACTGATTATCCTGTCTCTTTTCCATGATATATAGTTTACCAGTGTGCTAGAGCTTTTCCAAGGCATTCTTCCTTTCCTTTGGTGAGCCCTTCTGAAGTCCACCACCTTCAGTGTTGTTGGACTTGACTCTGTGGTAGTTAATTGCTCATTTGATAACTTGCTCATAAATGATTGCCTGCTTCAAGTGGTAATATCTGCTTTTCATTTCCATTTGAGAATATCATACCTGAGGCTACTTTCATGTATACCATTGGAGCTAAATTTGTTCTTAAGCGTGACTGTAGCCAAGGAGCATTGCTTACTGTCTAGTATGAAGAGGACAGTCTTTGTCAATATCATTGCTGTAAATTTCTTATTCTTTCTGTCTTTGATGGAGGTCTGAATGTGCATAGGCTGCACTGGTGTCCTCAGTCTTCTGTTTAACATATAGTATGTCCTTTAGTCTTTCTTTGACTTTGGTACCATCCTTTTATGAAGTGCTTGATACTCTTTAACTTTTTGTAAATTGCATATATTGCTCTATTTACATTCTCGCCATGGTCCTTTGGAAATCAAGTTTCGTTGATCGCCTGGCTATGTAGACAGCATTGCGTTTTCATCAGTCACCAATGGAATATTCAACTGAAAAGATTTTGGATGCGATAGCTTCATATAGTTATGAAACCTTCCATTGCTACACACCTACAGTCTCACTTTTTTTGCTAGCAGAGAACCAATAAATATGTAAGAGAAGAATGAAGAGGAAAACAAGTACATATCTCTTCTGTTGAGAACAGAGCAACCATATGCCATTCTGTGTGTCGGGCATAAGTAGTCCCTACGTGATAGTGTTTGCCTGGCATAGATGAATCCCTGCTATAGTGGGTACTTTGCAAAATATAAATAAGCATTCATAAAGCGGCCTCACTATGTATCTTGTTAATATGAAGTTGGGTTACATAGCTGTGTATGACTGTACTGATCTGGCTAAAGTTGTGAACAGTATGGTCACAGAATGGTGGTGGGATTAGTAACAACTGTTGGTGCACTTGACAGTTATGTGATAGTGCCAGCTATAGACTGTAAATAGTCTGCAAGAAAGGGTACCTGTGAAGCACTATGAGAGGTTCACACTATGCTCATGCAATCATATTCGATTATTTTGTACATAAAGCTTGACCTTACCGATGCTCCTATCACTCGGGAACTGCTTCCTCTACAGCATAGAGCTCATGTGGAGATGCAGAGCATGTCATCCTAGTCTTTAAGCTTGCTATATTGAGTAACAGTTAAAAAAAACCTAAAGGTTATCAGAGAGGTTGTCCTTTCTTCCTTTAGGTTAAAATTTTCCTAGTTAAGTACTAGGCAATCTGTCTCCAAACGTTACAAGCCTAGCCAAAACAATATTCTAAGGTTCCCTTCAGTTTCAAGGAGGGCATCTCAAGGTAGACTGGGGAAGAATTTAAGGCTGCCCATTCAGTTAAGTGGATTTATGTTAAAGCTGGCAAGGGTGCTGCACTGGTTGAAATGCAGTCAAAGTTTTGAAGCAAAGATGGGGATTCTTTAAGATGTGAATTTATCATACAAGCAACTTATTTATTTGTTGATGAAGGTTTAGTTCCTTGATCGGAGTACTCAATGAATCTTTTATCCTACAATGGAACAGGAATTCAAGGAGGTATGGATCTTTCATGGATGGAAAGGTTCGACACAGCTCACCGGGGAGAAGTCTGCATGAGTTGAAGTACAAAGAGAGAGCTGACAGTCTGACCAGATAGCTGTGGTTCTTGAGGCCCTTCACCTTTTTATTTGGGAATCTCCAAAGTCTGTTAAGCTGAGTGATGATGAGAGAAATACACACCAAAAGGGGAATTATACTCGATAAAGGGTCTGTTAAAAGATGAATAAAGGAGAATTAAGGGTTTGGATCTAGACAAGAAGTCATTGGAAATGAGATTAACCCAACAGAAGACATTCTGAACTACTGCAGAGACATGACGGTGAAAAGAAAGAATTATCAACAAGAGTGCCTAGATCCCCTTACAGCAGTGTCTGATTGGAGAAGTGTGTAGCTTATCTAATATAGTAGGCACATGTTTTGTTTACCAAAATGAACTGTGCTAAGTTCTTCAACAGTTAGAGACCATTGTCCTTGTACCAGATGTTAACCTAGTCTGGAGTAGTTGTGAGTCAGTGGAGGAGTGAATATCATTTCCTATTTTACAGTCCCCTGCAAATTTAGGTAACCCTAGTCTGAGAGAGTTGGCTTGAAGGTCTGAGAAATAGATGACAGGTAGGTGTAGGAGAAGGCCCAACAGTGAGTCTTGTGGTACACCGCTTGTATTTTTTTATTTGCTTTCAGAAAGGGCACCTGCGACTCTAACCACATGGGTACTATCAGACAACCAGTTAACGATCCATAGCATAAAGTATGGATTTGTATTCTGATTTATAAGTCTGTTAAATAATGCCTGCATGGAGAATAGCGTCATATGCCTTGGCCAGGTCCAGTTGTGCTGTACATGCTGCTTGATCACTACTGCTTTGGTGACTTTTTCAAAGAAGTAACAAGGACAGAGAAGCAGAACCTGCCATTGATAAATCCAAAGTGAAGAGAATTGAGATTAATAATGTCTGAGATAGTACTCAAATAGCTTTACATGTGAGGGTAGTACCAGTCAGTATGTAGCTATTGGCAGTGGTTGGGCCACCCCTTTTGTAACACCATTACAGTGGCTGTTTTCCTCAATCTGGAAATATAACAATGGTTGGGCCACCCCTTTTGTAACACCATTACAGTGGCTGTTTTCCTCAATCTGGAAATATAACAAGTAGAGAGGCTAAGATTAAAGGGGTGAAACAAAGGTTCAGCAAGGCCATACTTGATAGTGACAAACAAGTAACTTGGTATGTTGTCAGGGCTCATGGATGAGATGTCCTTAGCTTGGGAAGAGTGACATAATTTGTTTCATAGTAATTGTATGGGTGACCGGGACTGTGGAAAGTGGAATAGTTGTAATTATGGGTAGAATAAGGTCAATGCAGCCAGTAATATTGTTGACTAGCTCTGACATTGTTGGGTATTGGTTCTTAACTTCCTGACATATTAGAGAAGGATTTGTAGTTAGTTTTGATTTCAGTGGTTATTTTAATTTCACGTTCATCTTTGAGCTTCCTGATTTATTTTAATCTCATATTAATTTTTGTGTTTCCTAATGGTATCTTTACATGCAAGAAGTCAGAAGTAGAGGTGGCAGCTTTTGCAATGGTGTGCATTGGATGAGGAGGAGGATTACAGTGGAATCTGTTTAGGTCATCAGATAATTAAGGTTTACTTTTGAGAACTCCTTAAACACAGAGTTGTTTGCAGGGGAAGCACCACTAGTTTTAAAGAAAATGTCACTGATTTTTGATTTGATTTAACAATAGAAGATTATGCATATAGACGTCTTCAAGAAGAGACCATAATTGTTTGGACACGATCAAGTTTATTTGAGGCCTAGAAGGATGATTAAATATTTATCTAGGGGTGTTAGCGTTTACACTGTCCATGAAGCTTTGGGCATGTCAGCCATTGGCAGTGTAGGTCAGCCAATTTATTGATAAATAGTTGGTCTCCAAATAGGAAGGTGGTGAGATTAATGAGGATTTCAGTTTAGGAGTTAAGATAGATGTGATGGTCAGAAAAGGATATAGAGAGTCTTCTGTTGCTATGAAGTTATAATTTAATTTTTATGGTGCTTTGCCCATCTAGGAGTTCGAAGTTTAGGGTTGTGAGGAAATAGTTGTGAGATGATGATGATATCCTTGACAAGTACTGATACTACTCTGCAATTACCATTGGGTCTGAAGACACAACAGGCACTAAACACAGGAGTAGATGGAATGTTTCAATAGTATTTTTTTCTGACGGCAGTAATGTTGTTACTTATTTGCTAGTATTTTATTTCTTTGGCTGGTAAGAGCCAACTGATAAGTATTGTGATTGTTATGTAAATGTGTAGTCTTACAGGTACATTTTAAGCTGATATCTGTGCTGGCTGCAGTATGTACTACAATCTCATTTAACTTTATTATCTATTTTTATTGTATTTGCATTTGTTTAGCTAAGACAGTTGTAATGGCAGCAATTGAGGGAAATCGGAAAAAGCTGAGAATTGAAATAGAAGGGAAAATTGAGGAACAGGTTAACAGCTTCAGGTATCTAGGAGTGGTGGTTGAAGAGAGGGGAAGTCTGAATGAGAAGGTCAGTGCTACAATTAGAGAGGCTTCAGCCAACGGCCACAGAGTATCAGGTGTAGTGTATGACAGAAGAATGCCAAAGAACCTGAAAGTAAGGTGTACAAAATAGTGGTGCAAACAGTACTATTGTATGGTACAGAAACCTGGGCAGTAAAGGCAGAGCAGTTGATTAAGCTAGAGGTGATAGAGATGAAGTGATTGACATGGGTGAGAGAATGCACACTGTGGGACAGGTGAAGAAATTAGAACATAAGATCAGAAGCCAAAGTAGTTCCAATTGCAGAAAAGGTGAAAGAGAACATATTATGGTGGCTCGGGCACATATGCAGAAAAGCAGAAGGCAATATGGTGAAGAAGATTTGGGACAGATAGAAAAAAGGCAAGTGGAAATTAGGGCATCCTGCAAAGAGGTGGATGGATTGTGTGAGAGAAGACCTGCAACAGGCACTTATGAATGTTGCAGAAGGTAGGAGAGTGAATAGAGAGAGGTGGCAACAGTTGGCACTACACCATCACCCTATGGTGACAGTTGACTTGACAACCCAACCCCTTCTAGAAAATGTGGGAAAATGGGGATTGATGATGATGTTTTGTTTACTAGGAAAGTCCAACTGGGATTGGAGTCCATTTTCAGAAGTGGCCTAGGAGAAAAGCTTCAGAGTTACAATAGTACAGTAAACAGTCATAAAAACAGAAACATAAAATAGTGCATCAAAGAGAGTTATGAAACAAGTACATAAATCTGTGGCACTCGGTAAGTTGCACACTTTGCTTGTGTGTACCTGTTAAGTAAAACATAAAAGGATATAAGTGGAACGGCAGAATACAAGGATGATTTATTCTAATCATATAGTCAGCAGTGTTTGCCTGTAGCTGTGTTGTTGTTTCTTTTATCTTTATAACCCTTATGCTGTTGAGTCAAACTTTGTTCTTTCTTTTCTGGATTACAGTAGCTAGTAACACACTTGAGACAAGTGTTTGGGGTACTGCATTAATGCTGCAACTTCAAAAGCAGCATTAGTAGCTGAATGTTGGGACTTTGGCACTAAGCAGACAACTAAGCAGTGCTGTCTGAGTGCGACTGGCATTAGAACAAAATGTTTATGAAGCTTGTGCATTAGACCAACAGCTTATTACTTTGAGAGTTCACCTTGGCAGAATGGCTAATTTGTTTCACACATCCTTGGAGGGTGGTGTCACTCTGATCACAAAACTGCATTCCAGATCACTAGTTTAGATCCACCGCTTAAGTAAACTATGAGATGTTCTTCGTGTTTCACTGTTGCAGTCATCATATTTGGGTTATCCCTGCCAGGGTAGCCCTCGGCTGGCCCGAATACCAGAGACTTAGTTTTTCTGCGTCGGTTGCTGTCACTTGAGGACTGACATCAGGTCGTCAGTAGTATAAAGTAAGGCAGCCGACACCATTACATCAGTCTTTCTTGCCGTGGAGCCCGAAGCAGAAGCAGTTCGCACAAGTGCCGGTCGGCCTCTACATGAGTTTTCGTCTACCGAATTGAAGTTGAAGTAAAGTACCCTGTTGAGATCCTTTTTTCTTGCACTAACCGATGTCAGAAAAAGTTAATAATTGTCTCGCCTGTGGAAAACAAATACCATACCGAGACTTCCACTCTTACTGCATCACTTGTTCAGGCCCAGACCATGACGTCCCTTGTCGCTTTTGTGCTTTGTTCAATGCCACAACTGTCCGTCGTCAGGCCCTTATTGTAGCCAGATATTTTCGCTTACAGTCCTCTAATTCCGATATGGCTTCGGTAAGCCATCCGACAGCAGATCTTCTGAAAAAACATAAAGATAAAGACAGAGACAGCCTGCACAGGTCCAAACCTACCGATGACTCTTCCGTTAAGCTAGTTGTCAGTTGTCTGGTCCTCAGTGAGGTGCTTTCGCAGCCCCTGATGCCCACTTTTGTTGATTTACAGGCTGCTACAGAGACACTTTTGGAGTCCGGTATGCCGGAAAACTCTTCGACTAAGGATCCTGTGGTCGTCTCAACCTTGGATGGGTCCAGAGCCGCTGAGAAGGCACCAGCTTCTGAGGAAGTACTTTGTGCCATCGAATCTTGACACAAACCAATGTCTTCTTTTGCGACTACCGTTATAAAACTCCCGAGTTTCTTTGCCCCAGGGTATGAACCACACCCAAGAAACCATGACCCACACTCAGGCGCTTGCTACCTTGCCTCAGTCTCAAATGCTTAAAATGGCTGAAGACCGTATCATGCTGGTCAGGGAAAGCCAAGCTACCCCCTCCAAAAGGGAAAAAAAGGTCTGTCCCCTGTAGTTTTGTCTGAACAAGAGTCAGATGAATCTGATGCATCTGAATATGAAGACATGGAACCCCTCCACTTATGAGGATTCTGATGCAGAGGATTCCATTCCTTCAGCCTCTCCCCCAGAGGATTTTTCCTTTGGGGAAATCCTGCATACTGGGAGCATTTCCAGTGAGAGAGTCGAGGCAGCAGTTCCCCTTGCTGGTGATTTTTTTATGCTTGAAGTAAAATATAGATCTGAAGTAGTTAACTTCATTTATCTGCAACCTGTGGGTATTCGGATCCATATCGAATCTGAACCAGCAACTTTTTCCAAGCATCTTCTCCAAGCTCTTCCCCTTACCCATAATCCCTCACATCTCCTACATTCCCCCAGATCTCATTTGCCGCTTCATGCATAAGCATCGTTGTCTCTTTAGCTCCAAGTTGGGTATAGTAAGTGACAGGTTTTTCTTGTATTTTCAGTGTGTGTGTGTGTGTGTGTGTGTGGTCGTTAGTTAACCCTTTCCTCCCCTTTGCTGTTCTTTGTTTTTTTTTTTTTGTTATAAAAAAAAAAAAAAAAAAGTTAAAGTTAGTAAGGTAGTGTAGTAGGCCTAACCCTACCTTAGTGTGTGTGTGTGTGTGTGTGTGTATGTGTGTGGTAGTTTTGGCTTTAGTTTGGCCAAGTGGGTTTTTTCTATGGGTGAGCAGCCAAAACCAACTTTTAAAAAATGTACAGTGTGTGGCCACAAGCTTTCACCGGCTGATGGCCACACTCTGTGTGTTATTTGTCTGGGTGTTCCCCATCTGTCTTTACCTTGTAGTGTGTGTGTGTGCGTGTGTGTGTGCAGTGTTCAACCCTAGGGCCCTAAAAGAAAGGAAGGCAAAGCTGGTAGCTAAGGGCCTTCTACCAGTTTCTGCCTTGGACACGGTGACCTCAACCTCGGCTCTTCAAGTAGCTGATCAACCCCCCTCAGGCTGGGACTCTACCTCCCACTAAGCTTACTGAAGTGGGGTCTAAAGCAAAAGAAAAAGAGAAGAAAGACAAGGACAAGAGAGGGGATAGGCACTGCAAGCTGTTTCCAGAGTGGGAGCCCTTCCCCAGCCCGCCTTCAAAAGTGATTAGGGCTACCTCTCCTCGGCTCCACTCCCCGAGGTTGTCCCCGGAGCTGACGGAGCCCTCGGATCCGAGGCCTTTATCGAGGTCGTCGCACCAACTAGCCAGATCCGAGTCGGTCGCCTCCTTGTGTTCGACTCTGAGTCTGTTGGAGCTAGACATGGACAGGATGATGCAGAGGTTCATTCGGACTCAAATTCAAATGGGAGTCTTGCCAGGCCCCTCCCCAGCCAGAGAGGGGACCTCCATGCCCTTCTTCCATTCAGTCTCGCCTTCCCCGATCCGACCTGCGGTTTCGGGGTTTATGGATCCAAGGATCCTCAGAGCTGGGGGTTTGGCGCCGATGGATGTTCATCGTGTTTCACTGTTGCAGTCATTACTCTTGGGTTATCCTGCTGGCAAGCTACCCTCAGTCGGCCAGAATTCCAAAGTCTAGGTCCGGCATCGGTTGCTGTCACCTCTTCCCTGACGTCAGTGCGCCAGGGGTATAAAAGATGCAGCCGATGGCATTTTCTTCAGTCTTTCTTGCCGCGTGGTGCCCGAAGCAAAAGCAGTTCGCAAGTGCTGGTCGGCCGACTCCTGAGATTTTCAAATCTGAATTTCAGAACCAAAGTCTTCATTAAAGCTAAGTACCCCGTTGGGGAAACTTTTTTCTTTCTCCAGACCGATGTCAGAAAAAGTTAACAATTGTATTTCTTGTGGGAAGCAAATACCTCATAAGGATTTTCACTCTTACTGTATTCCTTGCCTAGGCCCTGATCACAACATTGCTAGCTGTCGGTTTTGTGCTAGATTTAACCAACGCACTATCAAGCGTCGGTTCGATTTTGCATTTCATTACTTTGGCTGAAGATTTAATTATATAATGCCGTCGGAACAGCCAACAACCGGAGTTTACAAAAAACGCAAGGACAATGATAGGCATCCGAGGTTCAAAACTGACAACGAAGCCTCTACTAGGCCAGTCGCCGGTTCGCCGGTTCTCAGTGAGGCGCTTTTGCAGCCCCTAGTGCCCTCTACCTCAGAGCCACAGGCCGCTACCGACTCCCACGTGGAGCCGACTGGGCCTCTGGAAACTCAAGGTATTGGATACTCGGAAATCACTCCCTCAGATGGGTCCGGAGCCGCTGAGCAGGCATCGGCTTCTGAGGGTGTCTTCAGACCTACACAACTATATATTAAGCCATCCTCAGCTTCGAAGACAAAGACTAAAGTAGCTGTAAAGACAAAGAAACAGGTACAGCATTCTCCTACTCAGACTTCCATGCCTAAAAAACAGATGCTCAGAATGGCCGAAGACCTAATTACTTTGATCAGGGGCTCCCATCCCCCTCCTGATAAGAGGCCTAGGCAAGAGACAGAGTATGATTCGTCTGATCAGGTATCTATTTCCTCTGATTCCTCTTCTGACCACGATTACTCCATGCTTCCCTATGAGGATTCTGATGCTGAAGAATCCATTCCTTCAGCCTCTCCTCCTGAGGGCTATTCTTTTGGGGAAACACTGCATACCATGAGGGAGCATTTCCACTGGGAGAGTCAAGATTATTCTGAATCTAAGAAAAGGCTCAGAGACTTTCTGCTTCTTCCTCAGCACAGACCCCTTGCTATTCCACCTGTTCTAGACATTGCAGATGATGTATTTTCAGAGTCCGGTCTGTCCCCTGACTCTTTACCCCCTGCACCTGCTAAGCCAGACAGATACTACAGGGTCCCGGATTCTTATAAATTCCTATATAAAAACCCCGTTGCTCACCCAGAAACTATATCTCAGGGTCCCAAGGGGGTTAAAGCTTCCACTGCAAAAAACCCTGTCCCCTCTGATAGGGATTCTAGGGCTGTAGACAGATGGAGAACAAAGTTTACACTTCTGCCACCCTGGCTGTAAGGGCTTTAAATTGTCAGTTTCATATGCTTAAATATCAGCAATATTTAATGTCACTACTTAAACAGAAAATATTGACAAATACTGAATGTTCAGAGAACAAGGAATTGCAGGATTTATTGCATGCAACTGAACATTATAGACAGAGGCTACAGATTCCACTTTCACACCCTTCCAAAAATGAGAGGCATACCAAACCTGCCACGCAATCAAAGGGTAGAGGCACAAAAACAAATTTCAGATCTCATGGACATGAAAGCTATTCAAGAGGTACCTGCACAAGAACAGGGTCAAGGTTTTTATTCCAGACTATTCCTGGTACCAAGGAAGGGCAAAGATTGGAGACCTATTTTGGACCTATCCATCCTAAACACATTTTTACTTGTGCCAAAATTCAAGATGCTCACATTACAGCAGCTTCTTCCCATGCTGGGCAAGGAGTCTTGGCTGGTAACATTGGACCTCAAAGAGGCATACCTGCATGTCCCAATCAGACAAGATTGCAGAAGATACCTCAGATTTCTTGCAGGTTCAACCCATTATCAATTCTCTGCATTGCCCTTTGGCTTATCTACTGCACGCAGAGTGTTTGCAAAATGCCTGGCATCAGTAATTGCCTACTGCAGACTTCAAGGGATACAAATATACCCATATTTGGACGACTGCCTGATCCAAGCGGACAGCAAGCACATACTTCTGAAACATCTGGCTTTTGTAATAATGTTGTTGAACTCTCTGGGATACACAGTCAACAAAAAGAAATCAAGGCTAATACCCTCTCAAACAATAATTTTCCTGGGCACCAGCTTGAATACAAATACCCAGATGGCCTACCTCACGCCAGAGAAACAAGGGCAACTAACTCAATACTTCAGAAAACTGGCAACTTTCACCAGGCTGACTGCAAGGAAAATCCTGCAGGCTCTGGGATTCATGGCATCTTGCATCCTGCTAATCCCATGTGCAAAGCTGCATATGAGGAAACTTCAATGGTACCTAAAAAACCTATGGTCTTAACACAGCCACAGTTTGGAAACAATGATTCCACTGATTCCATGTCTTCAAAAGGTATTTCTGTGGTGGGCTCAAGCATGCCAGAGAAACACAGGTATCCCATTCTGCAAGCCTCAAGCAAATCAAGTCATCACAACAGACGCCTTGGACTACGCCTGGGGGGCGCACATGACAGATTGGTGCATTCAGGGCAAATGGCCCCAAAAAGAAAAGCACCTACACATCAATCAAAAGGAAATGCTAGCAGTAATAAATGCTATTATGGCTTTCAAAGACCTACTGCATCCAGACCAGCTATTGATAAGGACAGACAACACCACAGTAATGTGGTACATAAACAAACAGGGAGGAACCCATTCATACCCCCTATGCAGGCTAGCCATGTCTCTTTGGAACATGGCTCTGGAACTACAAATCAAACTTCAAGCACAGTACCTGCCAGGCAAGGAAAACACGCTGGCAGACAACCTAAGCAGAAATATGACAGACCCACACGAATGGAAGTTGCATCCTCAAGTTTTTACAAAAATAATTCAAGCATGGGGAAGGCCAGACATAGATCTCTTTGCCTCCCATAGAAATCACCAATTGACAAAATTCTGCTCAAGGACCTTTCATCCACAGGCCTGGAAAGTGGACACACTCTCTTTCAGTTGGACAACAATGACAGTTTATGCCTCTGCTGCTCAAGGACCTTTCATCCACAGGCCTGGAAAGTGGACGCACTCTCTTTCAGTTGGACAACAATGACAGTTTATGCCTCTGCTGCCCAAAGTTCTATTAAAAACCAGAGCAGACAGACCGAAGATGATTCTCATTGCTCCAGACTGGCCAAGACAACACTGGTACCCACTCCTGAGGAGCCTGACGCATTCCCCACCATGGATCCTGCCTTTAATGCCTCTTCTACTGACTCAGCACAACTTCAAAACTCTTCACAGTCAGCTGAAAACACTCAATCTAGCCGCATGGAAGATTCCTTAAATTCACAACAGACCCTACTCTCCAAGGAGGTGCAGGATGTCATTTTGGAGGCCAGAAGGCCTTCTACTAGAAAAGCCTACTCCGCAAAATGGAAAAGGTTTTGTGCCTGGAATCAGAAAAAGGGTCAGAATCCTGGAATACTGAACTTACCTCAAATATTACAGTACCTAGATGAGATGCTAAGCAGTGGACTTTCATTCTCCTCCATCAAAATCCATGCCTCAGCCATTTCTGCAGAATACAACACTGATCCTCCTTTATTCTCTCACCCCCTCTTAAGACAGTTCCTCAGAGGGGCTAAGAATATAAAACCCCCCAGGAAACAACCAGTACCTGCTTGGGACCTCAATTTCATTCTAGAAAAACTGACCTTGCCTCCTTTTGAGCCAGCTGCTTCAACAGAACTTCAATATTTGTCCTGGAAAACAGCCTTCCTTCTGGCTATCACCTCAGCTCGCAGGGTTTCGGAACTACAAGCCCTCATGGCTGTGCAGCCTTTCATCATTTTCCATCAGGACAGAGTTTCCTTACGAACCAATCCTTCCTTTATGCCAAAGGAAGTATCCAGGGTAGCCTTGAATCAGGCTATCCACTTACCTACCTTTTTCCCTAATCCTCAAAACAAAGGGGAGAGACTACTACATTCCTTGGACATTCACAGACAGCTACGTTATTATTTGGACAGAACAAAGCCTTTCAGAAAATCAGAGCAACTCTTTGTGTCCTATGCTACAGGAGCTCAAGGGAAGCCTATTTCCAAACAGACAATCTCAAAATGGATAGCCCACTGCATATGCTTTTGTTACTCTTTTCATGGTAAAACTGTACCTGCAGGCATCGGATCTCACTCCACAAGGGCCAGAGCTACCTCTGCAGCTTTCCTCAGGGGGGTTCCTACCAAAGATATTTTGGAAGCAGCCACTTGGAGTTCTGTACATACTTTCTTCAAGCACTATCACCTACCATTATACTCTAAATCTAGAGCAGGCTTTGCCACTGCAGTCTTGCAGGGCATCCTGGCTCCTCCTAGTTCCACCTAGTGCCTACCACCCCTTTTTTAGCTTTGGGATTCCACCCATCTGTTATGACTGCAGCTGTATGCACGATGAACATAGTACAGTTTTGTACCTACCATAAATGTAGATGTTCGAGTGCTAATACTTCTGCAGTCCAGGTTTCCATCCCTCCTTCCCCTCTTGGGACAGGCCTAATGGCTAACACCTCCTCATACAACCTGATTGGGGTATTCTTTTATGGTGTATTTGCTTGCAACTACTGTTTTTTGATTATATTGCATTGCATTTTTACATAAATTTATGTATTGCCTTCCTTCTGGGGGCACCTGACATCTGGGGCAAGAAAAACTGAAGAAAATGGCGTCGGCTGGTTCTTTTCTTTTTTTTTGGTTTCTTTTCCCTGACGTCAGGGAAGAAGCGACGACATCCAACGCCGGACCTAGACTTTGGAATTCGGCCGACCGAGGACCCGCCTTATGGCAGGAAAACCCATCTGTTATGACTGCAGCTGTATTAGCACTCGAACATCTACATTTATGGTAGGTACAAAACTGTACTTTTTGGCAGCTGGGGCCTCTGTCCCACGGGTTGCAGATAAATGAAGTTAATTACTTCAGATAAAGAAATTGTGTACTCACCATAACGTTCCATCTGAGTAGTTATACTTCATTTTCTGCAACCGTTCCGCCCCGCCCTCCTTCCCCCTGAACCTCTTATAGATTAGTGATGTTATTGAGTTGCTGATAGTTTGGATAGTGGCAAACTCGATCTGAGGGAAGGTAGGAGATGTGAGGGATTATGGGTGAGGGTAGGAGCTTGGAGCAGATGCTTGGAAAAAGTTGCCGGCTCAGATCCAATATGGATCTGAATACCCACAGGTTGCAGAAAATGAAGTATAACTACTCAGAACGTTATGGTGAGTACATAACTTCATTTTTCTCTACCAGTAGTCTGTGTGTATTTCACTGATACTTGCATTTGTAGTCCTGATTCCTCAGTGTTACAGTCCATTCTGGGACTTAAGCTGCACGGTCATAGTCACTGCATGTAGTGTGCTATCACCTTTCTCCTCTCTCTCTCTGTAAATGTATGTAGTTAGTTTCCAAGTAAGGATGGGGAGAGGCAAAGCCTATCTGGATGCTGTGGTGCAGAAATGGCATTTTCATTTTGTGCTGTGTGGTGTTTTGTGGCACATTGTGTTATCAGATGTTTGTGATCAGCAGTTCAGTTGTTTGTGATGCAGTGTTTCGTAAGAATGTCATAAAGTACACATTAATATTGCATTGTTTTGTAAAACAGGTAATGTCATTGTGTTTCAGTACTGCAAGTTTAGTATTGTTATCATTTTCAGTTTACAGTCCTTTGGTAGTTTCAAAGCACTGTGCATGAACAAGTTATTGCTACGACTTGTAATGGTGCAGATTTTGCTGCTTTGATGTAAGCTGCAGTTAAAGTGCATGTTCCATTTGAAGTGCCATAGAGAAGATTTTACATTAAAGAGATTTTTTGAAGACCATTTAATAATTAAATATGCTTTCGTAAGTATAGGTATTGCTTTTTAATCATGTCTGTGCCAGCTCTAATTTTGCTGCGTAGCAGTAAGTTCAAATAGTGGATTATCTGTTTTTCTTTGTAAGTGCACTGATTACTGTTTCACTGAGGCCTCTGGTCTCCTGAGTAGAATGAAATAGATTTGACCTCCTGATTGAAGTGTATTGCACTTGGGTATTCTGTGTTAGGTGGAGGCTTAATGCCTTCTGTGAGTTGCAGATGAAGTGCCAAGCTGCTGTTCATGGTCCACCTAGTTTCTAATCCTCAGACCACCAGGGAAGTGACTGTTTCTATATTTACTTTTTTTGTTCAGTTGAAACTAAATTATGTTGGTATGCTTATACCATATGCCTAGCGTGTGATGATTCTTAGTCATTTGAGGGTGATGCCTACGTTTGGTAAAAGAAGGAAATGAGCATTGTTCAAACACTTCCTGCTTACTAGCACTGTTTGAACCAGAGATTACCAGGGAAGTGACTACTTTCAGTAGACTTGAATTGATGTTTGCTTTGTGCTTTATGATGAGTGCATGGGTTTTGGTGGTTTTACTCATTTGAGGCAATTTCGTATTACTTGACAGAAAGTAGTATCGTTCAAATGCATAGCTGCCTGCTATCACTGCATTTCTTGATTGGTAGTTCATAGGTTGGTACTAGGCTATTGGCCCTAGGGCCTATATAAGCCTAGCCAAAGGTACCCTGGCTTTCACCACCCAAGAAAATTATTTTCCTGTGCCACTGTCGAGCAGAGCCACAGAAGTGATCCCCGGGGTGAATTTCCTATCTCCCATCTAATCATCAAGATTTTTCTTGAAGAGTGCTAATGAGGAGCTCTGTTTGATATAGATAGGTAGTTTGTTCCAGAGTATGGGAAGTCTCTGGGACAGGAATCTATCCCTCTAGCATGTTCTGTTTATTGTGGTGATGAGGTTTAGGTCCCTAGAGTGTGTAGCTCGTAGGGATTGGGATTTCTTTAAGTGGAGCATGTCTAAAAGCTCTGGGTTTGACATAGCTTTGTGTGTTAGGCAGAGATTGCCCCTGAGTAGGCGATATGCAATGGAGTAAAGCTGCAGTTTTTTGAGACTGTCTGCATAGGGCATCTCTTTGAGGCCGGTAATCCTCTTTGTGAGGTATTTCTGTGGCCTTTCCAGTTGTTGTAGATGTCTTGTGAGGTACATACCAAAAGGGGCATTGTACTCTATAATGGGTCTAATGAGTGACGAGTAGAGGGGAACAATGACTTCTTTTTTTCCTGGATGAGAAACCTTTTGTGATGAGGTGTGCCACATAGAAGGATTTCCTGACTACTGTGGCGATGTGATTATCAAAGGAGAGACTACTGTCCACCTGTGTCCCAAGGTCTCTTATCACACTTTCGGTGTTAAGTAGACTACCACCTATGTGGTAGTTCATGGGTACTGAGTTTTTACCAAAAGGAATGACAATGCACTTTTTGGCATTGAGCTTGAGGCCATGGCTTTGACACCAGGCATCTGTCTCAGCAAGGCCCTTTTGTAGGATGTCTGCATCTTTTGAAGTTTTGATTATGGCTCCTAGTTTGCAGTCATCTGCGAACTTCGTTAGCCAAAGACCTTCTGTGTTGGCCTGTACTTAAGAGAAGTAGATACCAAACAGGAGAGGACCCAGGACTGAACCCTGTGGTAATCCACTTGTCACTGGTCTGAAGCTGGATTTGGAGTCTGCTACTTTCACAGTGTGGGTTCTGTTGGCAACCCATCTTGTGACATAGGGATTTATACCTAGTTTAGTGAGTTTATCTATAATTCCAGAGTGGGGGATGGTGTCAAAAGCCTTGGCAATATCTAGATAGGCTGTGTGAACCACCTTACCCTCATCTACGGCTTTGCTGACTGCTTCAAAGAAGTCTATCAGGTTTAGGAGACATGATCTGCCTTTTACAAACCCGAACTGGGTGGGGTCCTGAGTTTGGAGATTACCAATGTCATTGTTTATAAGTTCCATGATGATATGCTCCATAGCCTTGCAGACCAGGCTCGTTAGGCTAATGGGGCGTAGTTTCATGTCTGTGGTGGCTCCCCCTTTTTGGAGTGGGATAACTGTCACTGTGCGCCATTCAGTGGGCACATAGCCTGAGGTGAGGCTATGATTGAAACATGGTACTTGGGTGGGGTGCCAGTTCGTTCTGTAGTTCATGTAGAACACAGCCTGGGGTGTTGTCAGGTCCCATGGATGCTGTGTTCTTGTCTTTGGATAGTGTGTTTTTTTTACCTGTGCAGCCGTGATTACAGGAACTTTGCATTCTTTTGGTATAGAGATGGGCCCTTTATGAGATGACAGAAGGGTAAAGTTAGCACTGAACCTATCTGCCAGGATGTTGGCAATATCCGTTGGTTCTGTATATTTAGTGCCATTGTGCTGTAACTCAGAGCAGATCTGAGTGTTGCCATTGAGATTCTTGACATAGCTATAGAATGCTTTTTGGTTGTGGCGATTTTGTTTTCATAACTAACTTTGGAGGATTTTATGAGGGATCTCAGCTTCTTACTGAAGCTGACCAGGGAGTTTCTCCAATTATGGGATTTTACTCTTTTTTGCAACAGTTTCTTTCTTCTGTTGTAGAGTTTGTTTATGGCAGAGGACCACCAGATTGGCTTCCTTTTTTTGGAGGATAGCATCTTGGTTCTGTTAGGGATTGCACGATCCATGCACTCATGTAAGTGCTTATAAAGTGCATTTGTGTAGGATTCAGCAGTCATACCTCTATTGTCCGTCAGCATGGGTGTCTTGAAGTTTGCCACTTCTGTCTTAAGAAGCGTGAAGTTGGCTTTGGAGACATTTTTTACTGTGGTTTCCCTAATGGGGGGTGGGGGAGGGATGTGGATGTCTAGGGTGATTAGCTTATGGTCGGATCTGACCAACGAGGAATTGACCTCTGGTGTGGAGCACCGATTGCCCATGTTGGTAATAACCAGGTCTAGGATATTGCTGCCCCTGGTGGGGGTGTGGATAAGTTGATCCATGGCATTGGAATTTATGAATTCCAGAAAACGTTGAGCACGAGAGTTAAACATGAGTAGTTTTCCCAGTTAATGGTAGGGTAGTTGAAATCGCCCATTATTAGGGTATTAGGTTGTACCCTAATATTTTCCAGTGTATTAAGAAATGAGGAGTGGGAATCCTGGGACATGGTGGGGGATCTGTAGCAAGCTACAGTTTGGATTGCGGTCTTGCCCAGAGTTAGTTGCACTTGGATAATCTCGGATGCATTATGCTGAGCAACTAGCCTGGAGGTGTGGATATCCTTAATGAACATGGACACGCCTCCGCCTTTAGTGTTTCGGTCCAGGTTAGGTGGCCAAAAGGTGTGGTATGAATTATAGTCTGGTAATGCAGGGGTACTCTCTGGAGCCTTGAACCAGGTCTCTGTCACTGCACAGATGTCGATGTTCTCCATTTTAAGGAGTGCCTTGAGAGAGTGCATTTTGAGGTTTAGACTTCTAGCATTGAGTAGCAATACCCTCAGGTTCTTCTTGCCTGTACCTGTTAGGGTGGTGAATTTGTCATTTGAACCTTGCCTAAAAAAGGCACTATAGGGGTGGCTAGAGCCCTAGCCAGTATCCGGAATCCCAGGGGCGACAGGTGCAGGCCATCTCTGGCAAAGCATCGTGGCTTGTCAATCATGTCATCCCAGGCAGACAGATACTGGATCCCCTTAGAATGACATCAGAAGCTTAGCCAATTGTTGAAGTCAGTCATTTTGTCCTTGTACTGTGGTATCATTCTGGGTGATGGCAGGATGCTACTCCGGGCTAGGGTCATACCTATCTGGGCTACAAGATCGGACAGCTTCTCCATGTCCCTTTTCATGTAGTCCAAGGAGGTACGTCTCACGTCATTCACACAGACAATGACAGTGTCATATTTGTACTTGTTGTGGAGTGACCTGAGTGCATGCATTATGTGGCGGATCCTGGCACCCGACACGCAGCTGAAAGTAACTTTCTCCTTGTTTAGCCTGGTGAGTGGAACATCAGTGTGCCTGACTATAGAGTCACCTATGACTAGAGTGTTGGGTACGTTGTTATGCCTTATGGGCTGTGGTTGAGTGGCACACTGAGTTTGTGGGCTATGTGTCATTTGGGTTGTGTTGGGGGGGGTGGAGGTTGTTTGTGTTTTTGCTTTTGGAGGTCCCTGTTGCTTGGGCAGGTTTTTACTGAGAGCCTCCGCGAATGTAGGTGTGTGTTTTGTGTTTCTATGTGTGTGTTTTGGTGGTGTAGGATGTTCATCGTGTTACCCTGCTGCAGTCATCACACTTGGGTTATCCTGCCGTCAGGCGGTCCCACAGTCGGTCCGAATTCCAAAGACTTGGTGCGGCGTCGTTTGCGGTCGCTTCTTCCCTGACGTCAGTGCACCAGGTGTATATAAGAGGTATCCGACGCCATTTTCTTCATTCTTTCTTGCCGCACGGTGCCCTAAGCAGAAACGGTTCGCAAGTGCCGGTCGGCCGACACCTGAGATTTTCGATTTGAATTTCAGTCTGAAGTCTTCAATAAAGCTAAGTACCCCGTTGGGGAACATTTTCTTGCCTCAGTCCGATGTCAGAAAAAGTTAACAATTGCATTACTTGTGGGAAGCAAATACCTCATAAGGACTTCCATTCCAGTTGTATTCCTTGCCTAGGCCCAGACCACGACATCACAGGTTGTCGGTTTTGCGCTAGGTTTAATAAACGAACTATCAAACGCCGTTTTGACTTCGCATGGCATTACTTTGGTAGGAAATTTAATTATATCATACCGTCGGAGCAGCCGACGACTGCCATTCCTAAAAAATGCAAGGATATGGGCAGGCAGCCTAGGAGTAAGCCAGACAACGAGGCCTCAGCTGAGCCTGTCGCCGGTTCTCCGGTTTTCAGTGAGGCACCTACGCAGCCCCTGACGACCGCAGAGCTGGAACCCCAGACAGCTGCGGATTCCCATGCGGAGTCTACTAGGCCGCAGCCATCTACCAGAGCAGACCTAGACACAGGTGCAACAGAAACACCTTTGGTTACAGAGGGTGTCTTCAGACCGACTACACTCACCATTAAATCCTATGCTAAACTTAAAACTCCTTTAAAACTAAAGAAAACTGTACATCAGTCTACAGTTCAAGGCCCCATGCCTAAGAAACATATGCTTAAGATGGCTGAAGATTTGATTACCCTTATCAGGGGTTCCCATCCCCCTCCAGATAAAAGACCAAGACAAGAGGAGGAATATGCATCCTCTGTCTCGGTTTCTCTCTCCTCAGATTCTTCTGAGGAACAGGATTACACATTTCCACCCTATGAAGATTCTGATGCTGAAGACTCTATTCCCTCAGCATCTCCCCCTGAAGTCTACTCCTTTGGGGAAACTTTACATACCATGAGGGAACATTTCCACTGGCAAGGTCAGGATTACTCAGATTCTAAGAAAAGGCTCCGAGAGTTCCTTTTACTACCCCAGCACAGACCTCTTGCTATCCGTCATGTTCTAGATATTGTGGATGATGTTTACTTGGAGTCTAGCTTAAATCCAGACTGTCTACCTCCTGCTCCAGCCAAGCCAAACAGATACTACAGAGTACCTGACTCACCCAAATTCCTTTATAAAAGCCCTGTAGCTGACCCAGAAACAATTTCCCAGGGTCCTAAGGGAGCAAAAGCTGCTATGGCTAAAAATCCTGTGCCCTCTGAAAGGGATTCCAGAGCCCTAGATAGATGGGGAAAGAAAATATACACCTCAGCTACTCTGGCTATGAGAGCATTAAAATGCCAGTTTCACATGTTGAAATACCAATAATTCCTAATGCCTCAGCTAAAATAAAAAATGAGCACACATTCAGAACTGCCTGAATTCAAGGAAATGCAGGATCTGTTGCATACAGCTGAACAGGTGGGCAAACATACTTTACAATGCGGAATTGATTAATTGGAAGCTTCTTGTAGAGCAGCTGTTACTGGCTCTGTCATACGTAGACATGCTTGGTTAAAAGAACAAACCCTCCCTGACCATGTTAAAGCAAAATTATTGGATGCACCTTTACAGCAGGATGTATTATTTGGTGTCAAAGCAGAGGTGGTTTTAAAGAAAATGGAGGATAAGGCAAAGTCTATGCAAATGGTGAAGGAATTTTTGCAGGTACAAACGCCTCGTTTCAGCAGAAATTGGCCAACAAAAAACTGGTCCTTTCCAGCTTCAGACAGATCACAGAGGGGCAAATACAGACGCCCAAGGGACAGAGGTCAGTCACAGGGCCCTTACAAACCTCGCCAATGGGGTTCTGCTACCCAGAAAGGAGGAGAAGACAGGCCCCAAGCTAGCAGAAGACAAACACAATGACTCTATCCTCAAACTACCAAGCAAATCTCTCCTGGCAACTCCCTTGGGAGGAAAACTAGCATTTTTTTCAGACAACTGGCACATCATCACAAAAGACAAATGGGTTCTAAACATTGTCTCTCAAGGATACAGATTCCACTTTCATACCTTACCAAGGATCAAAGGAATGCCAAACATGCCACCAAATCAATGGGCAGAGGCACAAAAACAAATTACAGCTCTCATGAACATGAGAGCCATTCAACAGGTACCTACACAGGAGCAAGGACAAGGATTTTACTCAAGACTCTTCCTAGTCCCAAGAAAGGACAAAGCATGGAGACTCATTCTGGATCTTTCAATTCTGAACACCTATCTACAAGTACCAAATTCAAGATGCTAACACTACAGCGGCTTCTTCCCATGCTGGGCAAGAGTGCTTGGCTAGTCACTTTGGACCTCAAGGAGGCATACCTGCATGTCCCTATTAGACAAAATTGCAGAAGATACCTCCGCTTCATTGCAGGTTCAACGCATTACCAATTCTCTGCACTGCCCTTTGGCTTATCTACTGCGCCCAGAGTTTTCACAAAATGCCTGGCACCAGTAATTGCATACTGCAGACAGAGGAATTCAAATATACCCATACCTGGACGACTGCCGTATTCAAGCAGAAAACAAAGACATTCTTTTAAAGCATCTGGCATTTGTCAAACACCTTCTAAGTTGCCTAGGGCACACAGTAAACAAAGAAATCAAAACTAGTACCCTCACAAAACATAATATTCCTGGGTGCCAGCTTGAATACAACGGCCCAGATGGCTTATCTCGCGCCAGACGATTGTAATTGATTTATGTGAGGAGCTTTTCTCCCCGGGCCTCTACTGAAAATGGACATTTATCCAGCTAGACTAGCCCGGTTAACAAATGTAAAATAAAAAAATAAATAAAATAAACAGACAAGCAACGACAGCTGTTTCAATATTTCAAAATAATGGCAACAAAGACCCAACTCCCTGCAAGAAAAATTCTGCAGGCCTTGGGATTCATGGCATCTTGCATACTACTAATACCATTTGCAAAACTGCATTTGAGGAAATTACAATGGTACCTGAAAAGTGTATGGACTCAGCACAGCCACAGCTTGGAAACAATGATACCACTCATTCCCTGCCTTCTGGTGGGCACAGGCATGTCACCTCAACAAGGGTCAGCCTTTCACCTAACCCACAGCCAGGCAAACTATGACAACAGATGCATCAGACTATGCCTGGGGAGCACACATGGCAGGGCAATGCATTCAGGGCAAATGGACTTCAGATCAGAGACATCTGCATATCAATCAAAAAGAAATGCTAGCAGTACAGAATGCCCTAACAGCTTTCAAGGACCTTCTACACCCAGGACAACTAATAATAAAAACGGACAATACCACAGTCATGTGGTACATAAACAAGCAAGGGGGCACACATTCCTACCCTCTATGCAGGCAAGCAATGACCTTGTGGAACACTGCACTGTCTTACTAGGTTCAATTACAAGCACATTTCCTGCCAGGAAAGAAAAACACATTGGCAGACGACCTAAGCAGAATGGATCCACACGAATGGAAACTAGATCCACAAATATTTGCAATGATAGCTCAAAAATGGGGACGCCCAGACATAGATCTGTTTGCAAGCCCCCACAACCACCAACTTCAAACATTTTCCACAAGGACCTTCCATCCACTAGCTTGGAAAGTGGACGCCCTCTCATTTAGCTGGAAAACATTAACAGTGTATACCTTCCCTCCACTACCTCTTCTAGCAAAGGTACTGCTGAAAGTCAGATTAGAGAGGCCACAAATGATACTCGTTGCACCAGACTGGCCACGCCAGCATTGGTACCCAATTTTAAGGAACATGGCCCCACGGCCCACCATGGATTTTGCCACAAATTCCTCACCTGCTCACCCAGCAAGACCATCAGATTCTACACAGCCAGCTCAAGACTTTAAACCTGGCTGCATGGCAAATTACCTAAACAACCAGCGAACACCTTTATCCAAAGCTGTTATGGATGTCATTCTGGAGGCCAGGAGGCCCAGCACCAGGAAAGCCTATTCAGACAAATGGAAAAGATTTTGCGCCTGGAACCAGGCTAAAGGCCTAGACCCCCTTGATCCAAACATCCCCAGATTCTACAATATTTAACTGAGATGTTACACAAAGGACTTTCCTTTTCATCTATTAAGATCCACGCATCAGCAATTTCAGCTCATTACAGCACGGATCCTCCTTTATTCTCACACCCACTCCTAAGACAGTTCCTCAGAGGGGCTAAGAACTTAAGACCGCCAAGGAGAGCTCCAACACCTACTTGGGATCTCAACTTTGTTCTGGAAAAGCTTACACTGCTGCCCTTTGAACCAGTTTTTTCAGCTGACTTAAAATTTCTTTCATGGAAAACTGCCCTACTACTAGCAATAACCTCAGCTAGAAGAGTCTCAGAGCTACAGGCACTAATGGCAGTGAAACCTTTCATCATTTTTCATCAAGACAGAGTCTCTCTACGAACTAATCCTTCCTTTATGCCAAAGGTGGTATCCAGTGTGGCCCTAAATCAAACCATTCACTTGCCCACCTTCTTCCCAAATCCCCAGAACAAAGGAGAAAAACTCCTGCACTCTTTGGACATTCACAGGCAATTACATTACTACTTGGATAAAACTAAGGCTTTCAGAAAAACTGACCAGCTTTTTGTAGCCTATGCTACAGGATCACAAGGTAAAGCTATCTCAAAACAGACCATTTCAAAGTGGATAGGACATTGCATACGTTTCTGCTACATACATCATGGGAAACCAGTGCCTGCTAACATTAGGTCCCACTCCACCAGGGCTACAGCTACATCAGCAACCTTTCTCAGGGGAGTGCCAACCAAGGATATTCTGGAAGCTGCTACTTGGAGTTCAGTGCACACCTTCAACAAACACTATCACTTACCTCTATACTCTAAGACTAGAGCTGGCTTTGCCACTGCAGTTTTGCAGGGCTTACTAGCTTCTTCTAACCCTGTCTGACTCCACCTCCCATCCTTAGCTTTGGGATTCAACCCAAGTGTGATGACTGCAGCAGGGTAACACGATGAACATAGTACAGTTTTGTACCTACCATAAATGTAGATGTTCGAGTGTTCACCCAGCTGCAGTCCAGGTTACCCTCCCTCCATCCCTCTGAACTAACTGAACTTATCTCTATCACTCTATGCTATACTATCTCTGTGCATTTTATATATATATATATATATATATATATATATATATATATATATATATATATTGCCTACCTATTGGGGGCACCTGACATCTGGGGCAAGAAAAACTGAAAATAAAATGGCGTTGGATGCCTCTTATATACCCCTGGCGCACTGACGTCAGGGAAGAAGCTACAGCAATCGACGCCGGACCAAGACTTTCGAATTCGGGCCGACTGCGGGACCGCCTGACGGCAGGATAACCCAAGTGTGATGACTGCAGCAGGGTGAACACTCAAACATCTACATTTGTGGTAGGTACAAAACTGTACTTTCTGAGGGACTATGTACTGAGTGTGGTGTGGTGCAAGTGTTTACCTTCTCCTCTTGACTGTCTAGTCCAGTCTTGGGTGAAGAGAGCTTTGCTTCCAGTTTGGCTATATAAGTGCATCTGTCACAGGTTGTAGTGTTGGGTGGTAGGAGGAGAGCGTTGTCTGTGTACATGAGGCAATTACTGCATTGCCCCAAGATGCCCAGATTCATCAGGTAGACAGGAGAAAACACCAGGGGCTGACCCTTAGACATGCCTGAATAGGTGCTTATTTGTTAAGTATTAGAAACTGTTTTCCTCTAGACAGTGAGGAAAGTTGAGTGCTGTAGTAATTTGTAGCTTATTTAGTGGTTACAATAAGTTCTGAACAAGTGCTGAAACAAAAAACTGGCTAGTTCTAAGAAACAAAATTAAGCTAGAAGGCTTCCCTCCAACACAGAAAGGTTTGGGGGCCTAGAAGCCTACAAATAGTCCTGGACACAGCAAATCTATATCCAGGCTAGACTACCCACAGGAAAGGCAGGAAACAAGCTTAGAAAAAGTTTTTTTTTTTTTTTTAAGTGGAAAGGGAGAAAGGAGTAGCAGAAACTAAGCTGATTGGCATTCTCAAATGTTCTCCCTGTACTGGGTAGAATGAGGTAATGACACTAGACTGGGAGGAGGGTCCCAGATCAAATTTACACTAGGGGCGGGCAACTGCAAAGTCATCAACTATCAAACTGCAGAAATGTTTCTCACAGCTGAAAAGCAGCAGTGAGCCTTTAAATGAAAGTTTTAAATAGCTAAAGGAGCCTCTAGAAAAAAAGAGTTTAACTGCAACAAGTTATCAGAATCAAACAACCCAACAGATGCTTAATAAAAGTGGACAATTTCCAGTTAATACCTCACACACAGTGAAACTAGCTAGAAAAATACACACTACACAAAGTGCTATAAATAACAAAGAAATAAAGAACAAAATAAGCAAAAAACAGGATACTTAATGTTATATATTATAGTTCCGAGTTTGCTCAGTGTCCTTCCTTAGTCTGATTATTGTCTCTCACTCTAACTTGTGCAAGGTTGCAGTGTTCAGCACTTGTTTGCACTTAGCTGTTGCATGCTGAGTTATTCACACTACTATGCTAACGTGCTGCATAGTTGCCAGCGAGCACCTTTTCCTGTCCGACTACTTCAAGTCATTGAAATTAAGCTTTCGGTTAGCTGCACCTATAGTAGCCCACTAGCTTGAGCAACGTTTTGGAACAGTTGAGCCAGTACCCTTATTGCCTCTGTATACCTCCAGGTTCTGCAGTCTAGCTGTTGTACTGGATCTTTATTAGTGCCCCTCAAGTAGCATGCCTAGTTGTAAAGTTTGTGGTATCTGTGCTTGTATCCAGAATTGTCTGCATTTAGCATCTCTACCACTTTAAATTGTATACAGTTGTCTAGTTTCTGTGGCATCCGTACTGAAACCTAGATCTTGACTGCTATGTTGTTTCAATGTCTGTAGCACTTAAAATAGCATACTGAGCTGATAGTTGTGGTGAAATCAGTGCCTGTACTTGTGCTGTGTCTGATGTTCTTCGTCTTCCATTGCTGCAGTCCTGACTATTGGGTATAGTCCGCGTCCCAGTCGGCCCGAATACCAGAGTATAAGGCTGACGTCGGTCATGGCGCCTTAGACTGACGTCAGTACGTCAGGGTACTAATGCGCATGACCGACGCCATTTCCTCAGTCTTTTTTGCCGCATGGTCCGATGCAGAAGCAATTTTGCGAGTGCAGGTTGGCGTTCTGAGATTTTCCGAAACCGGAGTTTCAGACCGAAACAGAGTTGGCTAAGTAACCCCGTTGGGGAACATTTTGGTTTTTTTCTTGCCTCAGTATTTAACCGGATGTCAGAAAAAGTGAATAACTGTATTTCTTGTGGGAAGCAGATACCGCATAGGGATTATCATACATTGTGTATACCTTGTTTAGGGCCTGAGCACGACGTTGTTGGTTGCCGCTCTTGTGCTAGATTTAACAAGCGCACTATTAAGAGGAGGCTAGATTGTGCTAGGTTAGTGTTTGGGAAGCGTTGCAATTATAATATGCCGTCGGATGCTCCGACGCCCGCTTCATCCAAGAAGCGCAAGGACAAAACAGTGAAGCCTAGGGGTGAGGAACCGACAGTCCCGGACGACGGTTCTTTAGAAGGCTCAGGGGAGCCAGAGGTTTTGCCAGGAGTCTCTATGGAGTCTCAGGCAGATACTTTACTGTTACAGGATGTGCCCTCTCAGGAGGTAGGCCAGGCTGAGGGGCTTCTCAGGTAACTGTTCTTCCCTCTCTTCCCAAGGTAGTTAGGGCCTCTCCTTCTGTTGCCAAAGCTTCTTTTAGAGGTAGGCCAAGTTCAGCTTCTGTGGGGCTTCTCCTAGCATTTCGGCTCTGTGCCTAAGAAACATATGCTTAAAATGGCAGAAGATTTGATTACTCTGATTAGAGGTTCTATGCCCCCGCCTGATAAGAGGCCTAGGGTGGAACAGGAGTTTGATAGTTTTGAACAGTGTTCACAGGCTTCAGAGTCTTCTGTGGAAGACTTACAAGAGTTTCCTACTTATTCTGATTCTGATGTGGATGATTCCACTCCTACAGCTTCTCCTCCTGAGGATTTTTCATTTTCAGAGACTCTTCACTCCATGAGGGAGCACTTTAAATGGGAAGGCCAGGATTACTCTGATTCCAGGAAAAGGCTTAGGGAATTCTTGTTTTACCCCAGCATAGGCCCTTAGCTATTCCTCCTGTGTTGAATGTGGTGGAGGATGTTTTGCAGAGGCTTCCCTGAACCCTGACTCCTTGCCTCCTGCTCCTGTTAAGCCTGATAGGTATTATAGGGTGCCCAAGCTCATAAGTATTTGTTTAAGAGTCCTAGGGCGGACCCAGAAACTGTTTCTCAGGGGCCTAAAGGTGTTAAAGCTTCTGTGGTTAAAAATCCTGTACCCTCTGATAAAGAGGCAAGGGCTTTGGATAGGTGGGGTAAGAAAGTATATACTTCTTCCACTCTAGCCATGAGGGCGTTGAATTGTCAGTTTCATATGCTAAAATATCAGAATTATCTCCTTTCACTATTGAAATCTAAGGTGGATGCTTTGGCGGAAGGTATTGAGTGTAAAGAATTGCTGGATTTGGTTCATGTGTCTGAACAAGTGGGTAAGCATTCTTTGCAGTGTGGTTTTGATGCTGTTCAGGCCTCCTCGAGGGTGGCTGCTACTAGTTCTGTTCTTCGCAGACATGCCTGGTTGAAGGATCAGAATTTAGCTGAGCATGTTAAGACCAGGATTTTGGATGCTCCTTTACAGTCTGATGTGTTGTTTGGACCGCCTGTGGAAGCAGTTTTAAAGAAAATGGAGGACAAAGCTAAGTCTATGCAGACTGTTAAAGATTTTGCAGGTGCAGCCTCCGAAGTTTAGTAGAAATTGGCCTGCTAAGGGGTGGACATATCCTGCTTATGGTTCCCAGTCTAGGGGTAGGTCTAGACGTGGTAGGGGCAGGGCTCAAGGTTCTTTAGGCCTAGATCAGACAGTTCACCTGCTCAGACTTCTGGTGAGGGCAGGGGTCAGTCCTTTCGTAAGCAGACCCAATGACCTGCCTTTTCAGCTGCCAGTGGATTCTCGTCTGGCAGCTCCTTTGGGAGGAAGACTGTCTCTTTTCAAAGAAAATTGGGATTTAATCACTCAAGACAGATGGGTGCTGGATATCATTCATCACGGTTACAGATTTTATTCCCACACAAGCCCCCTTTTAAAGGGCATGCCAGATGTTCCTCCGCCACAAAGAAAAGAGGCTCACAAGCAAGTTTCTCAGTTACCCCAGATCGGGGCATTCAGCCAGTCCCTGTAACAGAAAGGGCTTCGGATTTTATTCTCGCCTGTTCCTAGTACCAAAGAAGGGGAACACGTGGAGACCAATTTTGGATTTATCTATCCTCAACACTTATCTGGACATTCCCAAGTTCAAGATGTTGACGTTACAACAACTGTTACCTCTGCTGGGCAAAGATCACTGGATGGTAACTTTAGATCTCAAGGAAGCTTACCTTCATGTGCCTATAAGGCTAGGTTGCAGAAAGTATCTGCGGTTTCGAACTGGAGATTTTCATTATCAGTTCTCTGCATTGCCCTTTGGCTTATCTACTGCCCAGAGTATTCACAAAGGTTCTGGCTCCAGTGATAGCTTACTTCAGGCTTCAAGGCATTCACATCTACCCTTACTTGGACGACTGCCTGATTCTGGCTCAAGAAAAGGAAGACCTTCTACAGCATCTGGAATATGTCATAGCAGTGCTAAGATGCCTGGGGTATTCTGTGAACGAAATAAAGTCCAGTCTAGTACCCTCTCAAGACATGTGCTTTCTGGGTGTGAGACTGAATACAGCAGCCCAGATGGCCTTTTTAACCCCGGACAAACAAAAGAGTCTGTCACTTTACTTCCATCAACTATCTCATCAGTCCGTGCTGACTGCAAGGACAGTCCTTCAAGCATTAGGGTTCATGGCATCTTGTATTCTGGTGCTTCCCAATGCCAAACTGCATATGAGGAAGCTGCAATGGTATCTCAAAATGTATGGACACAGCACTGCCAGGATTTGGACACTGTCATTCAAATAATACCTTGCCTTCAAAAGGAATTTTTGTGGTGGGCTCAGGAATGTCACCTAAACAAGGGACTCTCTGTGACCCGGCCAGAGGCGAGTCAGATTTTAACGACAGATGCCTCGGACACTGCTTGGGGAGCTCATCTAAATGGAAAGTGGATACAAGACAAGTGGCCTGCCAGACTACAGCATCTACATATCAACATGAAGGAGATGTTAGCAGTCCAGTTTGCATTGATGGCTTTCAAGGAGTTACTTCTTCCAGGGCAGGTGTTGATTCTAACAGACAACACAACTGTCATGTGGTACATCAACAAGCAAGGGGGAACACATTCTTATCCTCTATGCAGGCAAGCAATGATTTTATGGGAGACTGCGTTAAACCTGCAACTAACTCTTCAGGCAAGGTTTCTGCCAGGAGCACAGAACTCCCTAGCAGATGTGTTAAGCAGACAAATCATGGATCCCCACGAGTGGAAACTGGATCTTCATGTATTTCAGAAATTGACAGTGTCATGGGGAACTCCAGACATAGATCTGTTCGCTTCTCCACTAAACCACCAGCTGCCAAAGTATTGCACAAAGGGGTATCATCACACAGCTTGGAAAGTGGATGCTCTGTCTTTCAGTTGGAAAAACCTTCATGTCTATGCCTTTCCACCTCTGCCTCTTCTTCCAAGGGTATTATTAAAGGTCAGACAAGACAGGCCAAGGGTGATTTTGATAGCTCCAGATTGGCCTCGGCAACACTGGTATCCACTACTACGGAGTCTGGTAAGGAAGCCTCCATGGCCTTTACCTCTGATTCCTCATCTGTTATCTCAGAAGGATGGTCATCTGCTCAATGTCAAGCTTCACTCTCTTCATCTAACAGCCTGGCATATTCTCTCTTGAAGCACAGCAGGTCTCAACTTCCTCAGCAAGTTTTAAATGTGATTATGGAAGCTAGAAGACCTAGTACAAGGAAGGTGTACGCAGACAAATGGAAGAGATTTTTATTTTGGAGTACAGCAAAGAATTTGGAGATTTCTGAGCCTAATTTGAGTGTGGCTCTTCAATATCTTACTGAGTTGTTGGACAAAGGTTTGTCCTTCTCTTCCATTAAGATTCATGCTGCAGCAATTTCAGCTCATTATGATTGTGACCCACCTTTGTTTTCGCATCCTTTGTTCAAGCAGTTTCTTAGAGGGGCAAAGAATATAAGACCCCCACGTAGAGCTCCTACTCCTGCTTGGGATCTCAATTTTGTGTTGGAAAAACTTACTCTACAACCTTTTGAGCCTCGGCTACTGCTGAGTTGAAATACTTGTCATGGAAGACTGCTTTTCTGTTGGCCATTACTTCTGCAAGAAGGGTGTCTGAGTTGCAGGCCCTTATGGCAGTAGAGCCTTTTTTGATTTTCCATAAGGATAGGGTATCATTACGTACTAATCCTTCCTTTATGCCTAAGGTGGTTTCTAGTGTGGCTTTAAACCAAACTATTCATTTGCCTACTTTTTATGCAGATCCCCAAAATAAAGGGGAAAAGATTTTGCACACTTTAGATGTACACAGGCAATTGAGATATTATTTAAGCAGGACTAAGGATTTTAGGCAGTCTCAGCAGTTGTTTGTTTCTTTTGCCTTGAGTTCACAGGGCAAGCCTGTGTCAAAACAAACTATTTCCGGTGGATTGGCTTTTGCATTGCATTTTGTTATTCCCATCATGGCAAGGAGATTCCAGCTGGGATTAGGCCTCATTCCACTAGGGCTACTGCCACTTCTACAGCATTTCTAAGGGGGGTGGCAACTAAGGATATTTTGGAAGCAGCTACTTGGAGTTCAGTGCATACTTTCTCTAAGCATTATCATCTTCCTATCTACTCTAAGTCTAGGGCTGGTTTTGCCACTGCTGTTTTGCAAGGCATGTTATCAGCTCCTACTTCCTTATAATTTGCCAGCCTCCCTTTCCTCTGCTTTGGGATTCTACCCAATAGTCAGGACTGCAGCAATGGAAGATGAAGAACATAGTACAGTTTTGTACCTACCATAAATGTAGATGTTCGAGGATTCCATTGCTGCAGTCCAATTTACCCTCCCTCCTTCCCCTCTGTGTTTAGAGGTGGTTGTGTAGGTGAGTTTACATGTTTATATTTTTTGTATATATTGTTGTATATATTGTACATGTTTTTTGGTGCAGGTTTTTTGGGACTTGTCTTTTTGGGTCTTCTGACATCTGGGGCAAGAAAAGACTGAGGAAATGGCGTCGGTCATGCGCATTAGTACCCTGACGTACTGACGTCAGTCTAAGGCGCCATGACCGACGTCAGCCTTATACTCTGGTATTCGGGCCGACTGGGACGCGGACTATACCCAATAGTCAGGACTGCAGCAATGGAATCCTCGAACATCTACATTTATGGTAGGTACAAAACTGTACTTTATATAGTATTTGCTAAGCTTTGTGGCACCCCATGCCTAAGTTTGTGTTGCTGTTACTGTGTTGTCTGTACCTGTGCTGTGCCTTTCACGTAGTAGTTGCCAAGTTTGCAGATCCAGTGGCTAAATTTGCATTGTTCTTAATATTGTTAATGAGAATAATTAAATGAGGATGCCCATTTTGCTTTGACTATGCTTTACTTCCACCGAAGTCGTGTGGTATCTTCACCTAAAATTGTTTTGCTTTTGATATTCTTATGAAAACGTTTGGCTGTGTGGTTTGCATTGACTGTGCTTCACTTCCTTTATACCCAGTCTACCTTTTCTACAGCTTATGTCTGTCATCTAAGCATCTCCGCTACAGAAGTAGGTAACCATTTGAAATATTGGGACCTGTTAGAGTGAGTCCTGAAATCTGGGGACTGAATGGCCAAAAGAATTGACTTGTATATATATACCAAGTCTGAGATGCTATTTCTCAGAATATTCCCTTTTCTCTGAGGTATGGCAGTCTCGGAGTTGGTATATATATAAGTTTGGGGGGGGGGGGTGTTGTGCTCCCGCAAAAAGTTTTAGGGAGAAGAGGAATTTTTGAGATTTGGTCTTCTCTGGGTTTTCAGTCTTTTTTGATTTTCGGCACTCAACATTATGAATGCCAACAGAATTACTGTATCTTGGGTAGCATATCATGGAGAGACAATTGCAGTGCTCCCCATCTATGTCACAGACATCATAGGGTCACAGTCTGCTCTTACCACCCTACTAGCGTTAGACACATTGAAGCAATGTAAGCACTACCTTATGCTCACTGTATTAGTATTAGGCACAGAATCTTGCAAGAGGTGCAGGTTCGTACTTAAACTATAAAAGCAGATCTCTCAAAACCATCATGCTTCCAGATTGTTAATGGTGACTATACAAACCATTCCAACACAAAATGTCCAGCACCAAAAAGGTGAAATAGTAGAATTTTATTGTGGCAGCTCTAGCAAATGGTGTATGAATACACCATAGAATACAAGCAGACCGTTTTTGGTAATAATATGCCTTCCTCAGTGTAGTAACAGAGATTGAAAACACACAAGTGTAATTAAATAGTCAAACCATCAAAATACAAGCTTGTCATTGGATAATTAACATTGCTCATTTAATTTGGGTTTGAACAAACCCCCCCAATCTAATGATCCAGCTGGATTCTTTATTCTTTATTGTTTAAAGTGGTATGCCACCCCCAATAAAATTCTACTATTTCACCTTTTTGGTGCTGGACGTTTTGTGTTGGAGTGTCCTGGGTTTTGATCCGTGCACCTGCCGTACATGCGGTTCTCTCTGTGTGGGACTATACAAACCATGTCACCATATTACACCCCAAGTGCAAAGCCTATATAGGTGGAGGTAGTAAAACAAATGTCTCTAAAAGCTTTTTAGGCCTTAAAGGCAGCAGTGTCTTCAGCAGTAGAATTATACCTCATCGACCAAATACACAACTACTTTCGTCACAAACCATGGTCTCCTAAGCGATATGTTAAATTCCATAGCCAAAACCTACTGCCACACATGAAATGTCCTGGCATAGGTGACTTACTAGTTAGACATACTGAAGCACCACTCATCAGGCCGATTAAAAACTGTATGACAGCTGTCTCTCAGGTGTCATTATTTGTGACATAACAAGACTGTTGGATCTCTTAACTTTAAATATGCATGCCACCTGGTCTTTGCATATATGAGAGTAAACAACAGTTGTTAGTCCAGCCTGGATGATATGAAGAGACACAAGATGGAGCTGTCACTGTCCGTGACTAAAGCTGGTAAGCATCAACTCTTGAGCAGCATCCAACTTTCTCCATGAATGATGCCACAGTACAAACAGAAGATACTAGAATAGATTTCAGTAATTGGATCTGTTAGTGGTGTCATTCCTTGGGGGTGCCTAATTTGTGTTAGCCTGGATGGGGTTGATTGACCATGCTTACCTGCTTTGATAGGGATCATCTGTACCTCTTTCTTTAGGGCTTAACATGTCGACTAAGACACTTTTTATCCTTGATTGCTTAGTGTAGGAAAAGCCAGTTTGCTACATCTTCCAACATAGCACACTGTAACCAGACCCATATTAAAGTGGCACTGCTCAGTGCCAGAAGCCTAAAGAAAAATGTTACCCATGCACACATTTCTTCTAACTCTTGGAAGACAGTCTGTATAATTAAAGAAATTTGGTTCCAGTTTTGTGACACTGAAAACGTTCCCTCTGTAGCAGGTTTTAATGCATACCACTTGTTTAGACATGCTACTGGGAGGGTGCTTGGTGGAGGGTGTCCTGTTGTGTTTTTTCCCCCTCATAAAAACAAATCCATTAAGATAATGATATAAAACTCCCTCATGTCCTGACATCTATAGGGAAGTCCACCTTCCATATCATGGCCAGCTGCTGGCCCCCTCCATGTAAAGTGTAACTTTTTGAAACCTACTTAGAGAGATTAGAATCCTGAACCATTAAGCCAAATGCAATCCTACTGAGTGAATTCAGCTATCTTTCCAAAATTAAATAACCTACATTGTAAGTTTATATTTGTTGCCTGCAAGATATAGTTCTAATGAATACAGCTATATTAAACTCCACACCTGTAGTTACCTCCTCTTTGGTCATATCTGACCACTACACCATAATATTCTATATAATGTCCCATACCAAGTCACCCCCAAGTCCTACTGTGTTTGAAGACTTCTCCAAGGCAAGCCTTGCAATGTTGTGCTGGCTTCTGACCTGATGAGTTCCAAAAAACTCTTCTTTCCATGAGAGCTCATGCATCAAGCCTTCTGTCCCCATTTGCCACAAGTACACCACCAGATTCAGAAACATCCTTGTATGATGAAATACCATTTTCAAGACATTCATAATAAGAGAAGAAACTTTGTCCAGAAAAATGAATCCAGAGCCCCTCATTGTAAAAGAGGTCTTCCAATAGTAAATAAGGAACTAAGATAAAAGATCAGGACCTGCTCGATTTAAGTATCACTGCAGTATCCAAAGCTAAGCATAAAGCCTTCTTTAACTGCATCGTAAACCTTGTGGACAATGCACGGCACTGCACTGAATTGATATCAGACTTCTCCATTCCTTCCCCTGCTTTCTCCCATTACCATGCTATCAACTCCTGTTATAATTACCTCAGAACAAATATTAAAAGCTCTATGCAAAACTGAAAACACTAAGCTATATGGGACCTGAAAATGTACCAAGCTTTGTGCTAGTCAGCATGAAAAACTACCAGAATCTCTTGTGGATTTGTTTAATCAGTCACTCTCCTGTGGTTATGTACCAGAAGCTTGAAGAACAGCTGTTGTAGCCCACTCCCTATGGTCAGTCCTACCACTGACCATAAGAATTGTAGACCAATTAGCCTTATCAGGCTTATTTGTAAATCAAAGGAATGTATCACCATGAAACTCCTACGCACGGACATTAGCAGCTTGTAGTACCTTGACCCAAACCACTTTGGCGTTTTGAAGATCAGGTAATGCATACCAAACCTAGCTGACTTCCCTACGTAGACTTAACTAAGACCTCTGACACTATCTAACACTCTGGGACTGACGACAAACTGACCAAGCTAAATGTAAAGCCTTCCAAAACTCACTGGATAGCAAACTGGTTAACAGAACATACTCAGGGGTTATAGTAGTTTTTCCTCAGGGATCTGTTTTGAGACCTATAATCTTTGGCACATACTTAATTGTTGTCAAAGCTGAAATCAGTGGTCACTGGCTGAACAAGTTTTCTGACATCATAAAACTCCGAGCCACACATCTGATAATGTGGTGGAATGCTGAAGTCCAGGAAATCATCAAAAGAAAGGAGGAGTGCAGGCAGAAGTGGGGGATAGAAACGACCAACCAAGCTAGAAAGGAATATGGTTGGCTAACAGAGAAGCTAAGAAAGGAGTTGCAATAGCAAAGAATAGGGCATCAGAGGCACTCTACCAACATCTGGAAAGTGATTCAGTAGGTGGCACAAAGAAACTATATCAGCCTGCATGGCAACAATGGAAAGATAAAGGAGCTAGTCAGACACCTTTCGTAAGGGATGCCAGCAACAACCCACATGTTCTTCGTGTTTCACTGTTGCATTCATTACATTTGGGTTATCCTGCTGGCAGGTTGCCCTCAGCTCGGCTGAATTCCAAAGTGATAAATACCACCGTTGCAGGTCGCTGCACCTCTAAAAAGCTCCTAGTAATCCAAAGGTTATATTCAGGACTCCTAATAATCCAAAAAATGTCTGCAAAGAACGCCAATAAACGAAAATACCAAACAGGAATTTTATTAAGCTTAAAACCAAGCTTTTCGTCGGCGGTCTGCACCAACTTCTTCAGAAAGCAAAGTAAAAACAAAGAACAATACATCTGTCCCATTGTATAAGCATCATAGCTCCACTCAAACACTCCCCCTTGTGGGCACACCTGAAAATTGCACAACAATGCACTTTTTTAATGTCTTTATCAATGGTTACATTGTGGTCCATTATTTTAAGCAGGGGATGTGTAGTTTGATCGTTCATCAGAATAGTCTTTTATGTAAGGGACGTCAGCCTCCTAGTACCGGCCGCTACACACAATATACAATCAATATATAATATATAACTTACTCTTTTTATTTGCTACTAATACTGCTACTATTATCAGATGGTTATGATAACAACATAACAATGTTAAGCATGCATTTCCAAGGTATACTCATAGATGTATTTTGTATATTTTATATCAACTCATGGTTTGTAGTCTTCCATCGAGTTGTGTTACCATCTGAATGGCATTTTGATTTATTTACATGGCTTTTTAAAAACGGGCGCTACACACATATACTTTTCCTGGGTTTACCACTTGTGTTTATAGTGTCTACCAGGTATTTAAGATTGTATACATGCTATGTTGGTGGCGTAAATTTAGAGTATTAGTTTGATTACAAATATTCAGGGCTGGTCATGTTGATCTTACACAAATAGTGATGCACAGTTTTTTTAAGTGCATTGTTGTGCAATTTTCAGGTGTGTCCACAAGGGGGAGAGTTTGAGTGGAGCTATGATGCTTATATAATGGGACAGATGTATTGTTCTTTGTTTTTAGTTTGCTTTCTGAAGAAGTTGGTGCAGAGCGCCGACGAAAGGCTTGGTTTTAAGCTTAATAAAATTCCTGTTTGGTATTTTCGTTTATTGGCGTTCTTCACAGACATTTTTTGGATTATTAGGAGTCCTGAATATAACCTCTGGATTACTAGGAGCTTTTTAGAGGTGCAGCGACCTGCAACGGTGGTATTTATCAGTTTGTGGTTTTGTTTTTGAGTCATGCAGAAAGTCTTCATGTCTTCCGCCACGCAGGAAGCTAGTGGCACCTCAGATCCAGGGGATTTAACGATACTTATAAACCTTTTCATGGAAAAGGTTGAACATCTTTCATTGCGAATGGATGGACATTTGCAAAGTGATGCTGTGAATCCTGTAGTGCGACCCCCCCAGTGGACTGTCGACTGAATCCCCCTTTATGATACCGGCTAGTGGAGCCAGAGCAGAGCTGGGAGCCATCATTTCCAACGGTTCTAACGATCTACACAATCAGGATGGCGGTGACAATCCTATGGGCTCCACGAGAGGACACAGGAGCCCATTAAATAACATAGGAGCTTCTGCATCTAGACTTGGCGAGGTGGGGACCCTGAGGAGGGACTATACAGACTTGAACTTAAATAATTGGCTGAATTGACCCTTTTGCTTTTATAATGGAGAGTATACTGCCAACAAAGACACTTTCACTGAAGATCTTCCTGACTTGCCCACTAAACTCAACCAATTTGATCAAAAATTATTGAGGCTCAGAAAACTACAATTAGAGGTCTCTTATTTTGGGGAATGCCGACGTGCGAAGATTGTCCCGAAGGGTCTTCGCTCGTGGCAATATCCCACAGGGTTGGAGGAAGGGTCGAAATTCCATCTCGACCTTTTGCCACTTTTTGATAGACATGGGAACGAATTAATCAATCTGATTTGCTCCCACTACCAGGAAGCTGTCAATCAATTAAGCATGGACCTTTCTAGCCTGGATGAGGAAATAAAGTTGGATATCCATTTTTCCAGGTATCGCTACGAATACGAGAGAGTCTTCAACAGCATCGACCAACATATTTCTAAGATGACTACAACTAAAATTAAAAAATTAAAGAGGGACATAAAAGCTTACAAAGATGGGGCAGCTTACCCCAAACCCCCTAAATCCCAAGGGAACTTTTTAGGGAACAGCAGAGAAACTACGGGGATCGATTCAGTTTTGGTTGATACCAATTAACCTACGCACCACCATGAAGCGGAGAATGGGCCTTCGGCAAGGCGAATAAACCATAGACCTTCAACCGAAGGAGAGGTTATCACTGGGTCTGGCCTTAACCAGGTCCAGCCAGTATCTGAAGCCCATAATGTAAATTTTCATGCCCAAGCCTTGTCTCCACAACAAACGTCGAACCGCACGATGAGGAACAAATGCAAAACGAGGAGGAATTGATGGACGACTGTTTAGCCATTCCTTCTCCCCCTATTCAAGCATTGGAGATCCTTTACAATGCAGGCAAAGATTTCAAAATTTACAATTTTTCTCAGTTTGCTTTTTCCCAACCTTTGGTGGATATTTCGGCTAAAGGGTTATCTTTTGTACCCTCTAGTCGGGCTAGTGTTGGGAGGTCGATTTTGGACCTGAAATTATTTGTGAGAAAGTTGAATTTGACATTATTGTTGGGTAATTCACAAAGACCCAAGAACTTTTTTCACATACCTAGCACTTTCAACCCACCTCTTTTACCAGCCATTGGAGTTTTCGAACAACTGTGCGATCTTGATATCTGTCACCTCCTTAATTCAAGGCGACCAGCCCAATTTAATGTCACCAGAGAGGAGAAGGGCCTGTTGGAAGCTCTCAAGTCTGCATCGGTTAGACTGATGCAGCCTGATAAGGGAGGTGGACTGGTAGCTATGGACTTGGACGACTATAATGACAAGAAGTTAGCCATCTTGGTCTCTAATACCTATCATGAAGTCTCTAGGAATGAGTTAAATGTAAATATGAGCCGTATCCGGTCATTTTTTGAGGAGATGTTCATCAATGGCTTAATTGATGTGGATATATACAATTATGTCATTGTTGTATCACCAAAGATACCGGTTTTGTTTGGGAACCCCAAGATACACAAGAATATATATGATCCACCTATGCGGCAACTAGTTAGCGCTAGAGGGAGTATAACCTATGCAACCGCTAAGGTGGTGGACAATATTCTCAAGAAGTATGTGTATCGTGTTCCACATATTTCGAGAGATTCTTGGGCTTTTCTAGAAAAGATGGGTTCTGTCCCATTCAATGCTGATAGTTGCCTCTTGACGATCGATGTGGTTCATCTATATTCATCTATTCCCCACCTCGTGGCAGTCAAGTGGATTCAATTGGAATTGGGCTTCCATCATGCTCCGACAGAAGAGATCTCACTGGTCAGTGAGTTATTGGATATTATTCTGACTTGCAACTTTTTCTCATTCAACAACCAGTGGTTCCATCAATTGGTTGGTGTTCCTGTGAGATCACCTTGCGGAGCCAGCGTGGTGAATTTTGTAATGGCCCATTGGGAGAGGGTGTTCATTTTATGCAATTTCCTAGTCCAAGAGAAAGTGTCGTTATACACTAGGTTCTTGGACGATATTTTTATCATCCTCAATGGTTCACAAGATGATACAAATACCTTGGTGACTTTTTTTAATGGTTCTACCGAATTCTTGAAATTTACATCTAATTTTGCAACTGATAAGAATAGCCTATTTGGATGTAGAAATTGAGAAAGATAGGACCATGAATTGCTTCATGGCTAATATACATCGGAAGCCGACATTTTCAAATTCATACCTACACTTCGATAGTGAACATCCAATCCACCAAAAGAGGGCTATCGTGAAGGGCCAATTTGTTTGAGCGGCCCGCATGATTTCAGAAGATAAAAAATGTTATGACGAGTGCAGGTTTATCGCTGACATGTTTGTTTGTAGAGGGTATCCTGCAGATTTCGTCACAAATTTAAGCTTGGAAGTGCAAGGTAAGAGGGCCAATGGACATTTTAGCCCCATTTTGGGGAACTTGAACAGCGGGTCATCAGGCTTGCCTCGTCCTGATCATGAGTCCGATAACTTCAACTATAATTTTATAATTACTTACAACTTGGACGCAACTGACATTGTGTCCATCGTAAGGAAGAATTGGTGTTTATTAACCACTGAGTCAACAGGAGTACCTGGGCTGGCATTGTACCCTAAGGTCACTTTCAGGAGGGACCTTAACATCAAAAATATTTTGGAGTCTAAAATATCTGGTACCTCCCCCAGATCTGGGATGTACAAGTGTAACATGTGCAGGTACTGTAGATATGTTAAAACAAGCACAGCCTTTTCCATTAAGGACAAGAAGTTTCTTATTCAAGGAAGATTCAATTGTGCTAGCAATCGGGTGGTGTATGTGGCCCAGTGTTCTGTTTGCCCTGGCTTCTATGTTGGCAAGACCGACAGGAAGCTACAAGAACGGTTATACGAACACTTATATGCCATCAAGAAGGGGAAAGTAGACAATGCGCTGGCTAAACACATTCTAGACAACCCAGGTCATGAATTTTCATTTTTGGTGATTGACCAACTTTGTGATGGAGGCACAGGGGGTCCTGATTCTCTGAGACTTGAATGCAAGGATTTGATGTGGCAACTCAGATTGGAAGCTTACCACCTACCTGGACTAAACAGCATGCTTTCTATTAGTTGCTTCCTTAAACTGAGAAGCCTAGTTAGGTGAAGCTTCTTAGACTGATTTAATCCCCTTGGGAATGACCACCTTTTTAGCTATTTTATGGGGATTGTTTCTTTCTTCGTTTTTTGATTGTTAAAATGGTTTAGTGCTACTTTGTTATTATTGGTTTTATTTTTTTATGTCTTTATCAATGGTTACATTGTGGTCCATTATTTTAAGCGGGGGATGTGTAGTTTGATCGTTCATCAGAATAGTCTTTTATGTAAGGGACGTCAGCCTCCTAGTACCGGCCGCTACAAACAATATACAAAAAACTTACTCTTTTTTTTTTTTGCTACTAATACTGCTACTATTATCAGATGGTTATGATAACAGCATAACAATGTTAAGCATACTCATAGATGTATTTTGTATTTTTTATATCAACTCATGGTTTGTAGTCTTCCATCGAGTTGTGTTACCATCTGAATGGCATTTTGATTTATTTACATGGCTTTTTTAAAACAGGCGCTATACACATATACTTTTCCTGGGTTTACCACTTGTGTGTTTATAGTGTCTACCAGTTATTTAAGATTGTATACATGCTATGTTGGTGGCGTAAATTTAGAGTATTAGTTTGAGTGGAGATATGATGCTTATATAATGGGACAGATGTATTGTTCTTTGTTTTTAGTTTGCTTTCTGAAGACGTTGGTGCAGAGCGCTGACGAAAAGCTTGGTTTTAAGCTTAATAAAATTCCTGTTTGGTATTTTCGTTTATTGGCGTTCTTTACAGACATTTTTTGGATTTTTAGGAGTCCTGAATATAACCTCTGGAGTACTAGGAGCTTTTTAGAGGTGCAGCGACCTGCAACGGTGGTATTTATCAGTTTGTGGTTTTGTTTTTGAGTCGTGCTGAATTCCAAAGTCTTGGGTCCTGCGTCAGTTGCTGTCGCCTCTTCCCTGATGTCAGGTCATCAGGGGTATAAAAGATACAGCTGACGCCATTTTACCCAGTCTTTCTTGCCGCGCGGTGCCCGAAGCAGAAGCAGTTCGCAAGTGCCGGTCGGCCGACTCCTGAGATTTTTGTGTTCGAGTTTCAGATCAGAAGTCTTCATTAAAAGCTAAGTACCCCGTTGGGGAAACTTTTTTCTTGCTCCAGACCGATGTCAGAAAAAGTTAATAATTGTATATCTTGTGGGAAGCAAATACCTCATAAGGACTTTCATTCTTACTGTATTCCTTGCCTAGACCTGACCACGACGTTGCTAGTTGTCAGTTTTGTGATAGATTTAACCAACGCACTATTATGCGTCGGTACGATTTTGCATTAAGCTATTTTGGGCGAAGATTTAATTATACAGTGTCATCGGATAGCCATCCGACTACCGGAGTTCATAAAAAACGCAAAGAAAAGGACAGGCAACTGAGGTCCAAAACTGACGACGAAGCTTCTCCTAAGCACTTTTGCAGCCCCTGACGCCCGCTACTTTAGAGTTGCAAGCCGCTACCGACTCCCACGTGGAGCCGGCCAGGCCGCTGGAAACTCAAGGTATTGGAGCCTCAGAAGCTATTCCCTCAGATGGGTCCGGAGCCACTGAGCAGGCATCAGCTTCTGAGGGTGCATTCAGACCTAAACAATTATATATAAAACCTACTTCAAAGACTAAGACACCTTTAAAGGCAAAGAAACAAGTTCACCAGTCACAAGGACAGGCCTCCATGCCCAGAAAACAGATGCTCAAAATGGCCGAAGACTTAATTACCTTGATCAGGGGTTCCCATCACCCTCGGGGTTCCCATCCCCCTCCTGATAAGAGGCCTAGGCAAGAGACAGACTATGAATCTTCAGATCAGGTTTCCATTTCTTCTGATTCCTCTTCTGATCAGGAATGTTCTCTTCCCCCCGATTCTGATGCTGAAGAATCTATTCCTTCAGCTTCTCCTCCTGAGGGCTACTCTTTTGGGGAAATCTTGTAAACCATGAGGGAGCACTTTCAATGGGAGAGCCAAGACTTTTCAGAATCTAAGAAAAGGCTCAGATTTCCTTTTACTACCTCAACACAGGCCTCTAGCTATCCCACCTGTGTTGGACATTGTAGATTATGTGTTCTCGGAGTCTAGTCTGACCCCTGACTCTTTACCTCTGGCTCCTGTTAAGCCGGACAGATACTACAGGGTCCCTGACTCTCATAAATTTCTTTTCAAAAACCCTTCTGTAGACCCAGAAACTATTTTTCAGGGTCCAAAGGGGGTCAAGGCTTCTACTGCAAAAAATCCTACCCCCTCAGACAGGGATTCCAGGGCTCTGGATAGATGGGGAAAAAAGGTTTACACATCTACTACTTTGGCTATAAGGGCTTTAAATTGCCAGTTTCATATGTTCAAATATCAGCAATATATCATGACACTGCTTAAACAGAAAATGATGGCAAATTCTGAATGTGCAGAAAACAAAGAAATGCAGGATTTATTGCATGCAGCTGAACAAGTTGGAAAGCATACTTTGCAATGTGGATTTGATTCTCTGGAGGCCTCCTGCAGGGCCGCTGTTACGGGTTCTGTCGTTAGGAGGCATGCTTGGTTAAAGGAACAAAATCTGCCTGACCATGTTAAAGCAAAATTATTAGATGCTCCTTTACTACATGATACCTTGTTTGGTGTTAAGGCAGAAGAGGTGTTAAAGAAAATGGAGGACAAAGCTAAATCTATGCAAACGGTCAAAGATTTCTTACAGGTACAGCCACCTAGATTTAGCAGACACTGGCCTACAAAGAATTGGTCCTTTTCAGTCTCAGACAGACCTCAAAGGGGCAGATCCAGAAGCCCTAGAGGCAGATCACAGCTGCAAGGATCCTACAGGTCTAAGCAGTGGAGTGCTTCTACCTCCAAAGGTGGAGAGGACAAATCACAGTCATACAGAAAACAGTCCCAATGACTTCCCCCTGCCTGCGCCAAGCACTTGTCTTCTAGCAGCACCCTTAGGGGGAAAACTAGCACTTTTTTTTCTCAAAATTGGCACATTATAACTCAGGACAAATGGGTTATAGACATAGTATCACAAGGCTACAAGTTTCATTTCCATACTCTGCCAAGGGCAAACAGTTGGCCAGACCTGCCAAAAAATCAATGGGCTGAGGCTCAAAAACAAATCGCAGCACTCATGGACATGAGGGCTATTCAACAAGTACCATAGCAAGAGCAAGGACAAGGATTTTACTCAAGACTGTTCTTGGTACCCAGAAAGGACAAAGCATAGAGAGCAATACTGGACCTATCTATTCTAAACACTTTCCTGGATGTACCAAAATTCAAGATGTTGACCTTACAGCAGCTTCTGCCCATGCTGGGCAGCAAGGCTTGGCTCGTGACTTTAGACCTAAAAGAGGCATACCTGCATGTCCCAATCAGACAATCATGCAGAAGATACCTCAGGTTCAAGGCTGGCTCAAAGCATTACCAATTCTCTGCACTGCCCTTTGGCTTATCTACTGCACCCAGGGTCTTCACAAAGTGCCTGGCACCAGTAATTGCTTACTGCAGACAAAGAGGAATACAAGTATATCCTTACTTGGATGACTGCCTCATACAAGCAGAGAACAAGGACATTCTACTACAGCATCTGACTTTTGTGATAAAACTCTTAAAAGGCCTAGGGTACACAGTCAACAAAAAGAAATCAAAACTAGTACCCTCTCAAGAGATAATATTCCTGGGTGTAAGCTTAAATACAACTGCCCAAATGGCTTATCTCACTCCGGACAAACAAAGGCAACTGACTACCTATTTCAAGGAAATGGCAACAAAGGCCCAGTTATCTGCAAGAAAATTTCTGCAGGCTTTGGGCTTCATGACATCTTGCATCTTACTAATTCCATATGCAAGACTGCATATGAGGAAAATTCAATGATACCTAAAAAGTGTCTGGACACAACATTGCCACAGCCTGGAAACAATGATTACTCTATTTCCCTGTCTGCAGCAGGAATTTCGATGGTGGTCCAAGGCTTGTCACCTAAACAAGGGACGGCCATTTTCACTACCCCCAGCCAGGCAGAGCCTAACGACGGATGCAACAGATTATGCCTGGGGGGCACACATGGCAGGAAGAGGCATTTAGGGCACCTGGTCCACAAACCAAAAACATCTACATATCAATCAAAAAGAGATGCTAGCTGTTCAGAATGCCCTGACAGCCTTCAAGGACATTTATCCGGGACAACTACTGATAAAGACAGACAACACCACAGTCATGTGATACATAAACAAGCAGGGGGGCACACATTCTTACCCCCTGTGCAGACTAGTCATGGCTTTATGGGACACAGCATTGACTTACCAAGTTCATCTGCAGGCACAATTCCTGCCAGGAAAGGAAAATACTCTGGCAGACGAACTAAGCAGAAACCTCATGGATCCCCACGAGTGGCACCTGGATCCGCAAGTCTTCAGCATGATAACAATGAAATGGGGATGCCCGGACATACATCTATTTGCCTCTCCTCAAAACAATCAACTAAAAAGATTCTGCACAAGGACTTATCACAGACAAGCTTGGAACGTGGACGCCTTATCTTTCAGCTGGACAAACCTATCAGTATATGCCTTTCCTCCACTTCCTCTCCTCCCTAAGGTACTCCTAAAGGTCAGGCAGGAGAAACCAAAAATGATTCTGATTGCCCCAGACTGGCCACGCCAGTACTGGTATCTGATCATAAGGAACTTGTCCCAGTGCCCAGCCTGGACCTTACCTCAAATACCTCATCTACTGTCCCAGCAAAACAATCAGATTCTGCACAGCCAACTCAGGACCCTAAACCTGGCAGCTTGGCGGATAATGTAGCCATACAAACCGCACCTCTCAATAAAGCTGTGATGGATGTCATTTTAGAAGCCAGAAGGCCTACTACTAGAAAATCCTATGCTGAGAAATGGAAGAGGTTTTGCGCTCGGAACCAAGCTCGAGGAACTGATACAACTGTCCCAAATATTCCTCAGATTTTGCAATATTTAACTGAGATGCTGGACAAAGGCCTATCTTTTTCATCAATTAAAATCCATGCCTCTGCCATTTCGGCTCATTACAATATAGAGCCACCACTCTTTTCTCATCCTTTATTAAGGCAGTACCTCAGAGGAGCCAAAAACCTAAGGCCTCCAAGGAGAACGCCAATACCTGCATGGGACCTCAGTTATGTCTTGGAAAAACTCACCTTACCGCCTTTTGAGCCAGCTGCTACTACGGACGTAAAGATCTTATCTTGGAAAACAGCTCTGCTCCTAGCAATAACTTCTGCAAGATGAGTTTCAGAGCTACAGGCTCTCATGGCTGTGGAACCCTTTATCATTTTCTATCCAGACAGGGTCTCTCTGAGAACCAACCGTACATTTATGCCTAAGGTGGTATCCAGTGTAGCCCTTAACCAAACAATTCATTTGCCAACTTTTTATCCAAATCCACAGAACAAGGGGGAAAATTCTGCATTCTTTGGATGTACACAGACAACTTAGATTCTATTTGGACAAAACTAAAGTTTTCAGAAAGACAGAGCAATTACTAGTGGCATATGCCACAGCATCACAAGGAAAGGCTATCTCCAAACTGACTATTTCAAAGTGGATAGGTCACTGCATTCGTTTCTGCTACTTACAGCATGGCAAACCAGTGCCTAAGGGCATTAGGCCACATTCAACCAGAGCTGTAGCCTTTCTCAGGGGAGTATCAACCAAGGACATTTTGGAGGCTGGTACTTGAGTTCAGTGCATACCTTTACAAAACATTACAATCTGCCTCTGTACTCCAAATCCAGGGCAGGCTTTGCCACTGCAGTTCTGCAGGGCCTCATAGCTGCTCCTAATGTTGTTTAGCTCCAGCCCCCCAACCATAGCTTTGGGACTCACCCAAATGTAATGACTGCAACAGTGAAACATAAAGAACATAGTGCAGTTGGGGGAAGAGTCCTCGTATACCGGTAGTGAGGGTACATCCTTGGTTGATTCACCTATAAAGAAAAAAAACTAACATCAATGTCCCTTTAGAAGGGGTAGCAAATACAGAGGGGGGTGGAAACATACCAATCGCAGTAGGGACAGAATCCATGGAAGGATTGATTCAAATTTTACTGAAATAACAAAAACTAATTGTAACAATGTTTTAAATCTATCCAATACTGTACTAACTGATGACCAACAGAAATGACTCAATAAAGGATTGGGATTTGTACCCAGTTTCTTTTCTGATCAATATAAAATTGCACAAGATGTTTTGGATTTCTGTCATTGTCTTAACCTAAAAATATTTTTTTCAGAACAAAACACAGCAAATTCTCAAAGATCTGCTGAATTTCGATTTCATAAATCATCTTTTCAACCACACATGAATAAAAATGTAGCTATTTTTCAACTAGCTGTACTAAGGGACCTACATTTTCCACATTTTGAATCTCATATTTTACAGGATAATGTTAACATGTCTGAGAAAAAAGCTCTAACTGAACTTAAAGATAATCACAATATTGCCATACTCCCAGCGGACAAGGGAGGGGCAGTGGTTATTTTGAATATGGATTATTATGTCCAGGAAGGGCTCAGGCAATTATCAGATTCTGGATGCTATATGTATATGGGAATTGACCCTACACCAAAATTTAAAAAAAGAGATAGATGGATTTCTTGATTCAGCAGTGGAAGAGGGCATTATAACACTTAATACAGCTCAAAACCTTAAGGTAAATGATCCCTCCAAACAAATTTTGTATTTACTCCCTAAAATACACAAATCTATTACCAACGCTCCAGGTAGGCCCATAGTATCTGGAAATGGCTCACTCACTGAACCACTTTCAGTGTTTCTAACCGAACAGCTCAAAACATTACTTAAACAAGTTAGGGCTAGGATACAGGATACCACGCAATTTTTGCGAATTATACAGGATACACAACTGGAACCTCACTGGTTAATGTGTACTCTTGATGTTAAGTCCCTATACACGATTATACCACACTGGGCTGGGTTGCAGGCTCTGCAATATTGGTTGGAGAAGGCTGAACTGTACCCACCGGGTTTCAATACACTCATTATCTGCATGTCCGAGCATGTGCTTAGTAAAAATGTCTTATACTTCCAAGGAGAGTGCTATTGGCAACTACGGGGGACGGCCATGGGGGCATCTTTTGCCCCCATATATGCTGATCTTTTTATGGCCTACCTTGAGGAATACCTTACTTACAACCCAATGCATAACATCTGTATGGTTGAGATTGACATCTGGAGGAGATATCTGGACGATTGTTGGATGGTGTGGCGTGCTGATTCTTCATATCTATTTGAGTTTGTGGAATATCTTAACAGTAACATCTGGGGAATTGAGTTTTCTGTTACCTTTCATCTTGACACCATTAATTTTCTGGATGTTACTGTTTATAGAAATGAAGATCATACTTTAAGTACAAAAATTTACCGTAAATATCCACAATATAATACATTACTTCATGCTTCTAGCATGCATCCGCGCCACACCATCCGCAATATCCCCAAATCTCAATTTCTCAGAATCAAACGTATTAGCTCCTCAACTATTGATTATGAGGATGCTAAAATTGATCTGGAAAATAGATTCTTGGAGAGGGGGTATTGTACTATTGATATTGTATCCGCTAGTACATGCTCGGACAGGCAGGATAGGAATACATTGCTTGAGTATAGGGACCATACATCGAGTCCACAAGATACCACCATCAGATTCATTACTACATTTGGTAGGAATCATCAGTTGGTAAGAAATGTTTTGAATGATAATTGGAATATTCTGATGGCTAGTGATTTTCTTCGTGATACTTTAGGAACAAAATGCCAGTTGTCATATAGGAGGGGCAGAACTCTGGGATCCCTGTTCTCCCACTATAAACAGAGGGAAAGTGGAGGAGCCAAATACAAACAATTGACAATAGCAGGGGATGAACTTCTGGGAACTTTTCCTTGTGGTCATTGTTCTTCGTGTAACCAGGTGAACAAGTTGAAGCAGTTTAGTAGTTCTAACACTAGTAAAGTTTATAATCTCAGGATATTTGCCAATTGTTCAAGTAGCTGGGTTATATATTTGGCCACATGCCAGTGTTCTGCCTTCTATGTGGGAAAAACTTCACGATCACTTAGAATAAGACTAGGGGAACATCGGAGTGATATTCGGAATAAGAAACCTACAAATGCCCTCTATCAACACACTATTAAACACCCCACAGCAAAGTTTATGTTTACTGTTATTGACAGAATTACTGGTAACAGGAATAATCAATAGGGATTGCAAAACATACTGAGCCGTAAAGAAAAGTACTGGATTATCCATCTTGGAGCCTTGTTTCCACCTGGTCTAAATGACCATTTATGATAAGTATATTGTTTATATACACATTTATTTATGTATAACTTGGCTCATATGGATATCTCCTTAATGTATTATTTATACTAACATATTTTGTTGGTTAGCCAGTATGTTTTATTATTTGGTCAGTCCTAGTGCTTTATATGTTAGTATTATGCATATGCAATTTATTAGTTTATTTCTGATGCAGTTAACTAACAGTAGTTCACAACCACATACCTACTATCAAACATTAAATACATTATTTCCTTATGTTTATATGGATAGTATTTTTAAAAATAACATCCATATACATATACCAATATTTATTGGATGTTAAGGTGGTTTTAATTACCACGAATATGTTGTTATTTATACATATTATTCCAACAATATATTGTATTTAAAAAATATGGGTATGGACCATACCATTGATTGCCATTGGCTGGTGTATCATATAAATATTCAGTATGTTTTGTGTTTATTGACATGACTATTTTTCACTGAAGAAGGCATTTGCCGAAACCGGTCTGGATTTGGATTTATTTTGGGATATTTTTATGTCCTTGAAGACTATTACAATAAAGGTTTGGACTATCTATTGTGGCCTCTAGTGTTTTGTTCGTTTTGGTTTGGCTGAGCATGCTGTACGAGCGAGGTGTTGTGTTTTGACAGTAAGGAAAATGAAGTCAGGAAAAGCAGCAGGCTGAGATGAGGTCAAAGCAGATATGTTAAAGATACTGGGTGAGAGGGGAGAACTGGCTCTTGAGAGTACTCCTAGCAGTGTGGAGAGAAAGGCGTATGCCAGATGAATGGGAAATAAGCATACTCATGCCAGTGTGTACAAGAACAAAGGGGACATCCACAACTGTGGGCAGTACGGAGTTATCAAACTCCTATCACAGTGCATGAAAGTTCTGGAGAGGGTGATTGATAAACGGATACACAGAATAGTAGAATGTAAGATGGGGAGATAAGCATTTCGGATTCAGATCAGAATGGAGCACAACTGACCCAATGTTTGCAGTGAGACAAATTGTTAAATAGAAGCTAAAGATGAGGAAAGAGTCCAACTGGGCATTCCTAGACTTGGAGAAAGCATATGACAAGGAGGCTGATCTGGGCAGTACTACTGTGGTTCAAAGTCCCAGAAACATTGGTAGATGTACAGGTACCCAATGACTCAAGTACTGGTGATGGACAACATTAGCAAACAGGTTGGAGGGGACAGGTCAACAGAATTGCTGTATGCAGATGATGTGGCATTACAGGCAGACTCTGAGCAAGAACTTTAGCAAAGGATAGGGGAATGGAATGTAAAACTGAAGGTACATGGCATGAAACTAAGCACAGATGAGACCGTGGTAATGGCAGCAAATTGGAGAAACCAGAAGAAGCTGAGAATTGAGGTAGAAGGGAAGAAAGTGGAACAGGTAAATAGGTTCAAGTATCTGGGATTAGTGGTTGATGAGAAAGGAGGTCTGAATGAAGAGGTCAAAGCTAGAGTCAGAGGGGCTGCATCCAACTGGCATAGAGTCTGAGGGATAGTATATGACAGAAGAATGCCAAAGAAGCTGAAAAGTAAGGTGTACAAAACAGTGGTGCAACTAATACTACTGTATGGTACAGAAACCTGGGCAGTAAAGGCAGAGCAGATGAAGAAGCTAGAGGTGATGGAAATGAAATGCCTGAGAAGGGTAGTAGGAACAGATTACAGTGGGTCGGGCACATATGCAGAAAAGCAGAAGACAATCCAGTGAAGAGGGTTTGGGACAGACAGGAAGATGGTAAGAGGAAATGAGGATGTCCAGCAAAGAGGTGGATGGATTGTGTGAAAGAAGATCTGTGACAGTCAGGCATGAGTGTTGAAGAAGGCAGGAGTCTAGCATTGAATTGAGAGATGACCGATACCTCGACCCCTTGTAAACGGGGGGGGGGGGGGGGAGGGAGCAGATGATGATGATCTAATAATGCTTACATACCTTGTGAGGACCTACCCTGTAAAAGCTCATGGTGCCTAGACTGTGTACTAAAACTCAAGTGCAAAAAATACAGCTCTATACTGTTTTGGAAACAAGACCATCTACACATCTACCACAAAAGTGACACCCTGTTCAAAGAGTTATGTCATTATTTACATGGGTATGTGTTTGTGACTTTCGGCTTTTCCCGGTTAGGGGTCGCCACAGCGGAACTCCGGTCCGCTATTGATTGGCAGTAGATTTTTACGTGCTGGCTTGCCGGGCCTAACACGCAACTTTCAATGAAGGAACGCCCATTCACGCATGATCAGTTAATTTCCCTTTGATCATCATGTCTCAGTTGCTGTTAGGAAATATTTCTATTTAGTTCAGATAATTACTAATGGCTTATCATTCAGATCCAGGGAAAATGTTGTCCTTCTCTCCTCCTTTTTTATTGGACTTACATTAGAATGTTATGCCCACTTCATCATTTTTTCTCCAGGTCTATGGTCCAACTAGAAAAAATACAATGTTACCTTACAAAAAGATCTTTGGTATGGTCCCACTAAGCTATACCAAGATTTAAAAATTGTCAGTTTTTAGTGCTTTAGTCTGGTTTTGTTTCACCGTCTCCTGCACCTGGATTCTCTGGCATTAATAAAGAAAGAGATATAGGACTTCTACTCTCCTGGCGTTAACAGGGAAGTAGATGTTAAGAATTCAACTCTTTGGTCCATGTCCTATTTGACATTCGGTTACTGGGAAAGTCTAACTGGGCGAGAAGCCCGTTTTCAGTGGAGGTCCGGGGTGAAAAGCTCCAATCCAGAGAAAAAGGAAACAAATGTATAGTTTTTACAAAGTTGATGACAAAAAAAAATTCAATTTGCAAAAAAACGCATAAAGAATAAAGGCATATACAAACATTTATACAAGGAAAAATAAACAGGGGAGTATAAATATACTTAATTAACATGCTTAAAGTTTTTTACATCGAAGATTAACAATCATGTCTGCAAGCAGTACATTTACATAGGAAGATTAACAAAACATGGTACGTAGGATAATTTTATAGGAGGCATGGTTGTGTTCATGGCGAGATTACATAGGTGTGATGGGAATAAGAGACTTGTATGATAGGTCATGCTAATTGAGTAGATTCAGAAATCATCACTTATTAGATGTAGTTGAGAAAGATTGTTGGAGTTAGAGGAAAGGAAAGGTGAAGGGTGAAAGTGGGGAAAGGTGTGGAGGAATTAGGAAAAGAGATAAGTGGATGGTAGGCTGATACATCTGCACAGGGAGTTGATGGTTAGGTTGAGTAGAGTAGGGGGTTAAAAGATGGAAGAAGGGAGGGTGAAAAATTAGTAGAGGAGATAGTTGGAGTTCATATAAAGGTAGAAGACAGAAGGCAATTGCGGAGGAGGTAGGAATGAAGTAATTGAGCTTGGATTAGAGTAAAGGGGATGGGAGTCAGCTTGGTTTGGAACAGGGACAGCTACGTGACCTGAGTAGGAATTCTTTTAGTTTAAACTTGAATTTCTTGAACTTAGAGGTAGTTCTAATGTCTAAGGGTAGTGTGTTCCAGAGTTTGGTCACTGAGTAGGAGTATAGACATTGTCTGGCAGATTTATTTGGTTTATATAGAGTTAGAAGCTGTTTGGCGGAGTAGAGCTGTACACTTTGTTGTGGAGTATTCCTCTGCTCTGTTAAAGCATTACAGCTAAGCACACTTCAACAGAGCAGTTAGTTTTCATCCTCACTGATTTCTTCACAAGATTTCTTACAGTCTGTAAAGTCATCTTGTCTGTATAGTCTTCTCAACTTGACCATTAGACTGCTGACTGTTTGGACTTAAGTGCACATATGAAGCCCCTATCATTCTGAAGGTCTTATAATTCCATACTGTGAACCATTATCAAGTATTATCCCATTTGTAATATGTACAGTAAACTCTCAGTTAACCGGAACTCAACCAAGCAGAACTCTCAAGCAACCAGAAAAAAAAAATCAAAGAAATTCAGTACAATTTTCATGTGTTGCACTTTCTGTCCCCCCCCCCCCCCCCCCGCAGAAACATGCCTTATGTTTTTAGAGTTTTAAAAAGGAAGATAGGAATAAATTCCCTCTCTCCCCAAACTACGAACAAGTCAAACCAAACAAATAGTATAGGATACAGTATTAGTCAGGCCTATTTTTAATAGTAACTCTCAAGCAACCAGAATCTACATTTATCCGGCATCTGCCAATATCCATGGATGACGGTTAACCGAGAGTTTACTGTACCTTCAGAAATACAGCTTTAAGGGCATTAATTCCACTATTAGTTGTTATATTGGTTACCGTTATGACCTCAAGAAATTATGAATTGTAATTAATACAGATTAAATGCATGCAGTCTTGATAGTGAAACTAATCTTTTTCCACTTTATGGTTTCTGCAAGAAGTAATTTCTTGTCTTGGTTTATTATTATATGTCTGGCACATGATGCAATTCTGAACTTCTTTTCACTGACATTCCTGTTCAGTACAAGTCATTAGAAGCGATTTCCATGCATGTCACATCTGTGCATCTGTGTATCTGTGTGTGTGTGTGTGTGTGTGTGTGTGTGTGTGTGTGTGTGTGTGTGTGTGTGTGTGTCTTGTGTATTCTTGCCGGCATTTCTTTCCTTAGTAGATTAGGAATTATTCATCTGTCAGTCATTAAACATCAAACTTTGTGTCCTGCTTTCTCTTCTTCAATTAAAAATTATGGCTGTATTTATTTTGTTCTGGCCATGCTTTCATAGTTAGTTCTAGAAGCTCCTGCGTTTTCCGAACATTTTTAACACATTTACTTATACACTTCAATTTTTTTTTAAGCAGTTATATAATTGACTTGTAAATCATCGTCTGGTAAACCGTATCAAACTGATAGATGTGAATGACTCGAAAGATCTGCTGTATGCATCTATGTTCCTGAGGTGTATTTTAGAACGGAGTCATTCTTTTTAATCGCACCAGCATTTTCCAAAGTTTAGGCAGTGCCTTTTGAGTTAATTCCTACATGACGATGATGGGAGGGAAATATTGACACACTTAAGCCACCATATGCCTTGATCCATGTATGAACAGTGGGCTTGCATTAAAAACTTGTACAGCTGTACTGATATGAATATTATCTGCTTTCATATCACTACATATACATGTGTAGTAAGCTCAGTCTGTTTCCTGGTGAGAGCCGTATACTGCATGGGGTTCAGCTCAGTTCTACACTCCTGAAAGCTTCTAGAATTTTCTGTGGAGCATATATTACTGGAAATACAGCAGATTCTGCCTAAATATAATGAATTCTTGTCCAGTGAGCTGAGTCAGTAACCACAAAGTATTACCTTTGCAACCCTTTATTAACAATGCTACTGAAAACCATTAAAGATGCCACATTAAATTCACATGTAACATATCAATTATAAGTATTAACCATTAACTCTTAAGCCACTTGGCTTGACCAGGCCTGTTCTGGCTGACCTGTATACGACCGGGTGTGTGAGCCAAGCTACCTTGGACCTGCTGGAAAACCCCTTTAATTCTTCCTTTCCAACTCAAATACCCTTTGATATCACCAGTGGTAAAACTGAAGCCAACTGAAGGAGAGTCAAGGCTGCTGAGCATAAATAGGGGAAAAAAACAAGGGGGTGAAGCCATAAGGCCACCCAAGGGAGTGAAGCTCTAAGGCCCACCGCCGAAAACCCTTGCCATGATGGCAGGACGGGAGGGCTACCAAGCCACTGAAAATCTGCCGAGTTGGGGTGACTATGCTTGCTTAAGTATGATGAACCATAGGCCCACTCCTTGATTTGCTCTTGCACACAACTCGACTTACTGGTAAGTCATCCAAGTCCACTGAGATGAGTCGGTAACCACACTGTAATGCCTTTGCAACCCTTTATTAACAATACTACTGGCAACCATTAAAGATACAACAGTAAATTCACATGTAATATATCAACTATAAACATTAACCATTAACTCTTAAGCTGGTTGGGGTGACCAAGCATGTTCTGGCTATCCTCTACAGAACTGGGTGCGTGACCCAAGCTACCTCGGACCTGGTGGAAAACCCCTTTAATTCTTCCTTTCCAACCCAGCTACCCCTTGATATGGCCACCGGTCAAACTGAGGCTAACTGAAGGGGAGTGCCGAGTACCAGTGTGCGTGGGGGGGGGGTGTGAAGCCATAAGGCCACCACCAACCCGGCGTTCCCATCCAAGCCAGCCTTGAAAAAAGATACCAGAGGTTGTCAAAGGAGAACCAGGTTAATTCTTGAAGTATTTATCAATAACCATAACGCTGTGTAAAGTTAAAAAAAAATCAAAACCAAGATTGTTCAAATGCAGATTGTCTGTATCATAAAAATTAGAGTCCAGTCTGTCGAGCTCTTGGTGGTGAATTATCTGAAATCCTGTTTGTCAAGCTGCCCATGAGACACCTAGACGTCTCAATTGCACTGGACCTCCTATCTCTTTCCCACTGGATTCTTGGTACGATGGATGACCAAAACAAAACCAACTTCAGATATAGCTGTTGTAGCCTGTGCATATCAGAAAGTATTCTAGCTAAGTGAATTTTCTAAGTAGCCCGGGCCAGGTCATTACCCCCTGAAGTGGATTATCAAAACCCTGGGCAAAGCTTCCTTTGCTGTGAGTTTATGCCAGATCTTCCAAAACTGAAACCATAGGAGGCCAGAAAAGACAAACACATTACCCATTTGTTAAAGTCAAACTAACCTGAGTGTTCAGACTGGGGGACCAAAGCTTGGATTGCGACTCTCTTGATGAAAGAATGCCCCAACAGCCAGATAACTTCCTTTCCTGAAACAGAAATAAAGATTAATGCCTGATGTATGACAAAAAGGTGTCGGGCACCTACCTTCCTGTTTTTTGCATGACCTTAACAGAATGCCCATCCATAGCCAAGTCTGAGGTGTTTCCTGTTTTAAAAGAATGAGATGAATACCCTTACAGATGTATCCCTTGCCCCTCAATGTCTTTTCTCAGTAATAGGTTAACCTCCGCTAAACTGTCTGGCCTGCCACCCATCCTTGAAAAAAACTGGCCCAACCTAATGCCCTTGGGAGTTTTCTTGTGCAGTAATCTGAACCAGTGAACTGGGCAAATGGCTAACCCCTTCACCTTGTCTAGCTGAACCTGGTGCCCATTACCCGAGTGATCCTTCTTGAATATCTTTACCCATATCAGAATAAATTCATTATGAATAATGAGGTCCTCCCAACAAAGAGAGTTTAGTAATTCACTGGCATAGAAGGCAGCTGCATACAATGAAGTGAACAAAGCAGCTAGTGTAGCGAAGGTGCAGAAATCAGGTACTGTGTTAAACAAGCCCCAAACAATGATGGATATAAGGTGTCTCCCAGTTGGCTTCCTAGAATCACTGGAAGCCCCACGGATATTCTCCCAACCCTAGAGCATGTCTACCTTTCAGTCAGTGGATGGATATTTGCTGAAGACCCAAGAAACATTTCAACCATCCTAAATTTGCTATGTGTACCTGGAGTGTTTTAGGGAAATCATCTAATGAAGTTTTGGCCACTAGGAAGCAAAGGATCAAGTGCAAACCACAATTTCTGTGATAAAAGAGCATTGAAAATCCAAAGTGATGAAGAATTGGCCTTCCTGGTCAATGACCTTGCTAGCAAAGAAGCTGCTACTCCTCTCCAGTTAACCAAACTTCCGCAGATATTGTTGTGCTCTTTGCTTCTGCATGCTTTGCGAGGTGGCAAAACCTGGTGAACTGAAAACAGGAAAGACTGTCAGCTATAGGGTTGTGACAGCCAGGGACAAGTACACTACAGAAAGACATATTAATCTTTAAACTCAACAAAACTAACAGCCTGATAACTTTGACTTAGAGGACCGTTTATTGATGGCATAGACAACTGCAGCATTGCCTGAGTGAAAGACTACTCTACTGTTGCACACCAACGCAGCCACCCAGATAGGGAAGATTGCCAGGAAAGTAATATCCCTCCTTCTCTCATCTGGCCATTTTTCAGCGAACCAGCTGCCTTGGAAGTATTCTCCCATACTGGACCCCCCCGTCACATCCGTAAAAAGTTTAAGGTCATTGGGAGAAACCCATGGGGACTGCCAAAATGACACCCCATTGAGTTGGTTCAGAAACGTGAACCAGAGCTGGAGGTCTATTCTTCTGGTCAGATGGATGTAGTGATGTTTGAGCTTGTTTCCGTTCAATAAGTCAGAAATGGATCAGAAGAAAGTCCTGCCCAGGGAGACTGCCTTGCAGGCAAAGTTCAGCAACCCATGAACCTGCATATATTCCCCTGTACAAGCTTTATTAACTGCCCAAAACCTCCAAAGTAATTGCTGGACTTGCTGCACTTTATTCAAGTGGAAATTTGGACGAGTTATTGATGGTATCAACTTCTAGTCCCAAAAAAGTCAAGGCTCAGTTTTGCCATTCTAACTTGTCATTGGCCACAGGTACTCCTAAATTAGTGCAGAGCTCTTTTAAAGGCTGACATGCCTGCACAGCCCCTTTTTGACCCTCCCCTGTTGTCAGGAAATCATCCAGGTAGGTGACCGTTGATTGAAGATGTGCTCTCTGTTGCCAACACCAGTGCAAGGCTGTTCTGAGCGGTTTGAACGTAGAGCAAGCCATAGAGCACTCCATGGGCATGGCAGTGTTGAAAAAGATTTTCCCTTCAAACTGAAATCCTAAATAAGGCCAGTCTTCCCCATCTTACGGGAAGAAGCCTGAAAGTAGACAATGTCCAACTTACAAAGCCAGGGATCAGAATAACCCAAAATGACCACCACTACCTGATCCAGGGAAGAGTAGTGTAACTTGGCCTGATCTTTGTCAATAAAATAATTGACTGATGTACCTGCAGGGGGCATCAGATGGGTGAATCAGCCAGAATTCACCATTCTATTTCTTAGGAACAAGCCCAATGGTGGAGATTGTAAAAGCAGGCCGGGGGATGGGGTGGGGTGGAAAAAGGGCCAGTTAATCTACTGACTGCTCTCTTCCTTTCTTGATTAACTTAGCTGCAATTTCTTCATGCCCCATAATGGATGAAAGATTTTTAACTAGCTTGGAAACTAAAGGTGATGAAGAGCCAATCGTAAACCCTTTGCAGAAACTTTAAGAAGAGTAGCTGCCTCCTGTTGATCAGGATAATCGGTCAAGAGATGAATCAATTTGTCTAGATGGAGTGGAGAGTGGTACTGATGCGGTTCACCCTTGCCATATGCCCTTCTGTGGCCACAAAGAGGCTGCTTAATTCTAGGAGAGGTATCCCCCCCCCCCCAGGCCTTCCGCTCTAATTGGTTTGTGGGAATGCCAGGCCTGCCCCTATCTACTAACCCCCAGCACCTGGAAGCAGGGTAACCTTTCCCACATCCCAAACACAAATGGATGAACTTGCAGGCTGGCCAAAGGCACTGCCTTTGATTAAAATCCCAGCACAACTTTGTTTCCCCATTATTACTAATCCCGCCATTAATCTTGGTGGTGGCCAGTTTACCTAAATGGCACTCAGCCAAATGTTGGGGGTGCCTTAGGTCCCACCTGAGGGTCTTGTGTATGGATTTTAGATTACTGAAACGCTGATCATAATTTGCCTAGCTTGAACCCCCTTTGATATGATTGATGTGCCTCCCTGGTAGTCACAAAGTAAGCTAGTAAGGGCAGAGCCTGGCTAGGATTCTTTTCTATAATCACTCGCATGAACACCATAAAACCTAGTGACCAAGGGTCCCAGTTTTTAATTGTTCATCTGGCTGAGTCCATCTTCCCAATGGCTGCTAGTGTTGCTATCAAGTCCTTGTTAGAAGAATTGTCAGTGTCTAAAATGTGCTTAATTCCTACGGTATCTGCCAGGTCAAATATCTCTACAAATTCCACTTTGAGGGTCTTCTCTTTATGACACATGTCTCCACCAGAGTTAATGTGAGACCCAGGGCAGTTGGAAACCAAAAAGGTTCAGTGTAGCCATGGGAGACAAAAATTGGGGAACACAACCTTCTGGATGAGACAGGAGATCACTCCTCAAAGCACTGAGCTCCTTGGACCTCCTCTGCAAGCTGGGAAAGGATGGGGGTGCAACCTGGCCAAACTCTGACCCTCTTCCTTCACTGGGAACAACAGCTGTTGAAACACCAAAATTCCATTCTGAGGTGAGGTTGAACAGTTTAGCCATCCCCTCTTCTGGCAATGAATTGATAAACTCATCCAAATATTCCTCAGGGGCCTGACCTCTGTCATTAAACTCTGAATCTGTTGTCCCCCTGAGTCATTACCTACAATTTCTGATGGTGCTTCAGGCGGGAGTGAAGGTGGTGACCCTTGAACCTCAGGTATCTCTCTAGTGTTTCCTTCTAGCCTGGAGCGGATCCGTCTGCTGACTCCTCCTCAGAATTAACTGCAGGCCTCTTCCTGGAGTTCTGTCCTTGCTTTACTGCCTGTGAAGCTTCTAAGTCAGAAAGCAAACCGTGCACCTCTTGAGATAGATGGATCCACCCATCCTTAAAAGTCTGGACCAGGGTGGGGGAAAAAAAAACACAAAAAAAATTTGACTGCTTTTAAAAATTCAGAACTTTGAAAAGTGCTAAAACCCTGTATCCTGGATAACCTGCTGCTGCGGAATTCTAGAATGTAAACCTTTACATACTGAAACCTTAAGTGGATTCATGCCTGACATGACTAAAATATTCCGCTGTAAAGGAGAAGGAAATGCTGCTGAGGGTGTTCTTGAATGCCTGCGCTTTTCTTACACTACACCTCCTCACAGCAACAACATCCATTGTACTGCAGTGTTTGATACCCCCAGCTAACAGAGGAAATTACAACACTACAAAACCAACCTACAAGATAGATTGGCAGCAATTAAACTCAACTAAAATCTTCTAGATGCTCTCTACAGAAATAACTGCCTCCTCACAGTCACCATTTCCCACACCTGTGACCATTTTCTCAGATCTGCAAATTTCAGCCATAAACAACACTTAAAAAAAATAACATACCCCATTCCTATTACCTCAACCAGTGGACAGGTAAACAACTGAAAATCACTCTAAAGCAAATAACTACCCACGGATTCATTGAAATAAACTTACCTCCTGCTATTCCAATAGCAATGACCACTATAGAACAAGGTTATGTTTAAAATATAAAACATAACAGATCTGCCCTCACACAAGCACATCATGTTGGCCATCCGTCCGAGCAGAAGCAACCCTGCTGCTTAGTTGTACAGAACCCATGGCATGCTGTGCATCCAAAATAGCATTGACTTTGACACTAGTTACAGGAACAGTCCCTGAGTTTCAAGAATTAAATTCTAACTCGATATGTTACATGAGTCACTTTGCCTCTGAAGAATTGCAATACCGAATACCATGAGTAATTCAAATTGTACATGCTTATCCAGAAAAAATTGACATTGATATCTGTAGAGATATCTGTTGAGTACCATTGCTGCCAATACACAGTAATAGAAAGTGGTAACAAATTCAGCCATTTCCTTTAGGCAAACGTGTTTCACATACTTCCAGTAATGCTGCAAACTGCAACGAGCACCCAATACCAAGATTCACACACCCTGGTAAATAAACAATGCAGGAAAAAAAAAACATAAATCTCAAACAAAGAGGGGACCGAACTACAAATCAGGGACACAACAGCAAATAAAAACTTCAAATAACAGGTTTGTTATAGTACACCTGTTCTGCTAAAATTACATATGTTCCTACCCAGTACTTCAACCTAGCCATCTGCCAGGGAGCCAAAACCTTAAACAAACAGTACACAGATACTAGGCAAAATCCAGGTGTCCTCATACTGTAGGTATGCAGCCACCCTTATAATATCTAGCCCCTGAAAACTGCATAGGAACTTATTGTTGCTGCTGCTATTGTTGTGTTTTTTTGTAATATATTTAGCATATTTTCTCTTTTTTTCTTATATATATATATATATACACATACGCAAGCCCACCTGTTAATCAAAGTGAGGCAGTACTCACCTGAACAGTCACTGCTAGTTGGCGCCATCGCAGGTATCTTCTCCTCTGAGCCACTGATGAATCTACTGAGCGGGGCTTTGTTACTTGGTTAAATACAATGAGCCGTAAGTCCGCCCCTTGACTCTTGCTCACAGACAACACGACTTAATGGGAAGTCACCCTTGTCAAACATCTTGAATCAGTAATTAAAATATTTGTACTGTTAAATAATTGTTAATATTTTGATGCAACTCCTATTGTTAAGTGTTCATTTAAAGTACAACAAAAGTCAGACTAACCAGAAGTGATGGAGAACTTGATATAACAAACATATTTATTTGAACTTGTGTTTTTTATTCTTATATTCACGTGAAAGCATTTTATAGCCTAACAGTTTTACTAGGTAACCTTAGTAAGTTAGCAGTTTACACACACACTGCACTATTTATTTTTTTCTCGCTCTCAGATGCATCGATTTGAACATTTGAGCAGTAATTACGTTGTGTTTTCTGCCAGTCTTTATTCTTATCGAACTTCACACTTTTTCATTATTAATTTTAAGCTGCTGTGTCCGTATTTACATTTGATTTCCTAGTTCCATATTTTAGGTGTCTTTTACTTGCACAGTGTTTATTCCGCATGTGTTCAATACTAATTGTACCTACACTGTACACTGTACTCCTGTACGCACCTATAATAGACGAGATACTACAATGGGCCGCAATCAACCTACCCCAAGAAACCATCCTGCTAAGCGACCTAAAGTTAGACGGCTAGCTTGTAACTCCAACAACCCCTTAAACCATATTAACTTATTTGGATTCTCACAACTAATCCAAGAACCCACCAGAGTAGACAAAAAATCCAATAGAACCTCCATTCTAGATTGGACACTAGTTAATATCCCCACAGAAAATTATCATGTGGGCTGCTTACCTGATACACTGAGTGACCACTGCCCCGCATTCCTCAAAAATACCCAAACCCACGCTATTCAAGGAGACTAGGGACGAGCACAAAGTCAGGCCACAAACTCTTAGCAGTATGCTCCAGCAACAGGACTGGAATCCACTAAAAACTCTACCTTTAGACCAGGCAGTTGATATTTTAATACTACTTTTATGAATGTACTAAATATACTAGCTCCCATCAGGAAACTCAGGACTAAAAGTAACTATGCCCCATAGCTAAATAGGACAACAAAAGTCTTAATAAAAGCCAGAGAAAATGCCTGGAAAACCTGGAAAAAGAATAACACTGTCCAAGACCGAAATATCAAGAACTACGAAATAAGGCCAAAACCCAAACAAAAGTAGATAAAAAGAACTACTTCTTAGACATCCAAAATAAGCACTCTAGAAACCCTGAAAAGTTCTGGCAGGCCATCAATACCCTTCTAAAACCAGGCAAAACTACCACCCCAACCTCCAACAACAATTCTGCTAATGATAGCATAGCTTCAGAATTCAACCATCACTTCACAGAATCTGTCTTCGCACTATCTATCCAACTATCCAACAAGAACACTAAAACCACCTCAACTGTAGAACAAACTAACATATCCAACTTCACACTCTCACCTGTACCAACCTCTTCAGTTAAAAAGCTACCCTCTAAACTAAAACCCACCACGCTCACAGCAGATGGTTTACCCACAAATGTTTTAAAATTAGCTGCAGAATCACTAGCCTACGCTGTCTCAATTCTTATAAACTGCTCTATACAAGAAACCTACGTACCCCATCTATGGAAAGTGTCACATATAATTCCCCTTCACAAAGGCGGAAACTCCTATGAACTATCAAACTATCGGCCAGTTGCTATCTTGTCCCCCCTTTCCAAGCTTCTGGAGAAATGTATTCACATCCAGGTAATGCACTTCTTATCCTCATAAAAACTCCTCTCCCCCACACAGCATGGTTTTTGCCCAAATCATACCACAACCACTGCTCTACTCTCCTTTACCAGTCAGATTAACCATCTAAGAAACAACAATGAATTTGTCTCAGCCTTATTCCTATATCTGTCAAAAGCATTTCATATGGTCTCCCACAACCTACTCGCAGACACTCTGTCAACCTCATCCTTCACCCTCCTCTACTACTTCATGGTTTAGAAGCTATCTCTCTGACAGAAAACAATCTCCTCTATTACCAACTACTATAGGCATCCCACAAGGATCAATACTGGGTCCTCTACTATTCACCATTTTCACTAACAAACTACATACTTCCACCTTGCATGCATCATTTATACAGTACGCAGTACCACACTAATCTGCTCAGTCTCATCCATAACCACTCTTCAAAAGCTCACCCAAGAATTCTTCTGCTCCGTGGAACAATGGATTACCGATATCCAACTCATCGTAAACCCCAGCAAGATAAAATTACTCCTTTTTACCCCCAATAAATCCAAATCCAGACCTCCTACATTCACAATCACCTCCAAAAACGGGACCACAATCTCCCCCCTCCCCTCACACTAAGTTGCTCGGGGTTGAAATAGATAACAGTCTAAACTTTAATGTCCATGTCTCACAAACCATCACAAAGGTACATAAACTAGGAACCCTATACAAACACAAACAGTTCTATCGGACCAAGCTAGAATCTCCGTAGTCCAAACCCACCTCTTGTCTACCCTAATGTATGATCACCAATCCTAATTCATATCAGGAAAACAGACCTAAACAAACTAGAGTCATGTTACAATACAATTGCAAAATTCGCTAACAGCTCCACTTTTTGAAGTCATCACTGTCTTGCCCTGAAGCAGCTACAGTGGTTAGAACTTCCTCAGCTAATTATCTGTCACCAATTAGTCCTCACCTTCAACATAATAAGGAACCCTCTGAAAACCCCAACCCTAAACCAATTTCTAAACCAATATTCTGCAAATCGCCCTCTACGCTCATCCAAGAAAACCCTGCTCTTCATAACCAAAGCCAATAACACTGCAGGAAAAAGTCTGTTCTCCCACACCATTGCTAGGGAATGGAATAACTTTCCCCAAAGTATCTCCTCTGCACCATCCAGCTCACTTTTCAAGCAGTTACTAAAGTCACACCTCTTGCAATCATGGCTCTGTCCCTGTATCACATAAAATCTTTTCTGCTCTCCTCCTAACTTGCTACACCTCATCTCCTCTGCTTACCTCAGCTATTCTGTACTCCCTATCAGGAACTACTATCCTACAAACTATTTCTCACTCTGTGACATATCTCCCGTGTAGCATTATTTTCCAGATTCCATTCCTTCATTTTTATGCTTTGTACTACCAATAGGGAATTCAAAGTTTTGCTAGCTGTATACCAAGCTTGCTCAAATCAAACTAAGATACGTAAAATCTCCTAGACTGTATATATGCCACTGTATAGAAATTTTCTGTCATTCATGGATTGTGTTGTCATATAAAGACATGGAGCTCTGATTGTATGTATGCCTCTGTACAGAATTTTTTTTTGTCATTTGTTGTATTTGTACCATTATGTAATGGAGCTTTTCTCACCGGGCCTCCGCTTTAAATGGACCTTGTTCCAGTTGGACTTTCCCAGTAAACAAATGTAAAATAAAAATAAAATAAATAAAAATTGTGTCCACAAACAACTCTTTCTCGTGACTTTTTTCCAGTGTGTGTAGAGTCTGTTCTACAGAAAATAATTTTCTTACATTTTGTACCCTTTTAAAAAAGTGTGCATATTTTTTGTAGTTTCTATACACTTAATCAGAGGACATTTCTATGTATGATGCTTATAGTCATAACTGTTACGGAACTTATCATTGGCATGTTCCTTATGATTTTAATGTTTTCTAAAGCTGTAATGATTCATTTTTCTCTTTTCAATTTTCTCTTTTGCAGGCAGTGAGACATAATTTACACTCTGTTGTGAGTTATTTTAAATGTGACAAAATTTCACTCCGTCTGCACACATTTTTCACTTTATTTAATATTAAACCTTACTCTGTCAACAGTCTGACTGTTGGATCATTTCTGGTGCAATGCACAATTTTGTCAAGTAGTAATGAATCCTGTAACTTATCAGACTGGGTATCTTTAGCTCATTTCTTTAATTTGGTAACATGAACATCAGTAGATTCAGCAAGGACTTTGTGAAGAAGAAATGGCTGATATAAAGAAGAATCTTAATTAGCTCACAGTATCTCTGAAAGGTTTTTCTCATCACAGCAGTAATGCCTTCCCCCCTTGAAACTCATGGTATGTTATAAACTTTCAGGGTGTCACAGGATTGCATGCATGATTGGCCTTTATTTCAGACTGCAGCACATACAGGATATCAGACCATTTTGGAAGTATAGACAGGAAGTGCTAGCTTCTATACACACACACACACACACACACACACACACACACACACACACACACACACATATTATGCTTACTTCTGTTAAACCTCTATGCTGATGGTGTCTTGTGAAAGGGGTAAACTTTTGCTTTAAAATTTCAGTTAACAACTCCAAGGAGAGACACTGATCTAATAAGAAGAGCTGTCTTCTATAACTAGCAGAACTGAAACTGCATCATTAAAACCACTGGGCAGTTGAAACTTTCCCAGGCTGCTTGGAACTTTTCCTTTTCCATCAGGCATCATGGATGCTCATCTCAGTAGATGTTCTGTTTATTTATAGTTTCAGGGACTGGAGCAGTTCATCATTAGCTGTGCATCAGCTAATACCTCCTGTTACTACTGTTATCTCTTTCCAAAGTTGCTTAGAGTGGGATGTAGTAGATTAGAGCCATTTTAATTGTAAATTTCCACATTTTACTCAATGGAAGGGTGTTTTTTTTTTTTTTTTTTTTTTTTTTTTTTTTTATATATATAGAGGGCTTCATGATATTGGACAATTAGAACACTTTCTGTTCCAAAGTGGCTGTTAATTCATTCTTTGGTTAGGCTTTAGGGACCTGGAGATTTCACCCACTTGGGCAGGCTACTAGGTTTTTTATTGCCTGCGTGTTTCCTGTTAACACTCCACTTCATAGCACTTATTATTTGCATTATTATTAGCATTATTTGCAGACAAAATGCTTAATGAAGCAGTTTGTTGCTTTTAGAAACCCAGTCCCTTCAGTCCAGTTTCGCAGTCAGTAGTAGGGCTTTTTGAACATTTGCATATTGAGTATTTTAGATAGGTTTTATCCATATAACATGTAGCAAGTATTACAATTTCAGCCGTAAGAAGAGAGAAGTATTAACAAATTTGTGACGTATGGAAGCAGGCAAAGGAGCAGGCATAGAGATCATGAATGCCAGTAATTATAATGGCAAAATAATCATCTTTTTAAACAGTTGTGCAGCAGCGTAATCAATAAGAGATCTTTGATTTAGCGTAGTAACATTTAGAGTCACAGTTACTAGAATTATTAAACTCTGGGTGCATTACTTATAAAATGTATAACTTTTTCCAAGTTGAATTTCGTAAGCTTGGTTATTTATTTATTTGGTATTCTCGAAATCTACTGATAAACAAAAAGTATTGTTATTTGTTTAAATGAGAAATTTTAGAAAACTGTATATGCCACTAGCTTTCATATACGAGACATATGGCATTTTTGGGTATTCTGAAATCTGTTAATTTGAATGAGGAATTTTTTTTGGAACAAGTGATGCAATATCTTTGCACAACTTGATGTCTTTATTGGAAGAAATAGAAATATTGAAGAGTTACCTCAGTCATAATACTGATTATTTATTGATTGATTGACATTTGTTGACCGAGAAAGTCAGAAACCCATTTTCAGTGGAGGCCCGGGGAGTAAAGCTCCGCACTGAGTAAAATAACACCCGATTACAAAAGCTAGGTAGTTATACAATTTAGGAAGAAAGACTTTAAACTATATAAAAAAATAGACAATTATCACATCATAGCAAACTATTTTACAAATACTGTAGAACCATCTGTTTAACATAGAGGTGAAGGTAAAGACATCTTGTAGAAAAAAGAAATTATATTTAAATTCAATTTAAGTACTTTGCCTGAAAATTGAGATATACACTAGTACCCACTCACTATATATTTTTTTTCTGTTGAGAAGTTGTGTTTATTTTCTATTGAGAAATTGTGTTTAACAAAACTTGTGTTAACTGTTTTACTTCTGGTGATGTCCTTTATCAGCAGTTAAAAGGAGTGGTGGTAAGTATCGGTGTATGCCAATCTGATTATGGCTTATTGGGAGCAAGAATTTGTATACCAAAGTAATTTTATTGACAAGGTAATTTTGTAAAAGCATTTTATAAACAGTATTTTGTAATGCATGGAGAGTGGTGATTATGCTGTGATATTTGGAAAAAGACAAATCAGTTGAGAGCTAGAGTGAGCCACGGTGGTACAGTGGTTAGCGTTGTCGCTTCACAGCAAGAGGTTCTCCAGTTTGGCTCTCGGCTGGAGCGCCTTCTGTGTGGAGTCTGCATGTCCTTCCCATGGTTGAGTGATGTTTAAAGACATGCAGGTAGGTGCGTGCGTGAATGGGTGTGCCTTCTTTGAAGGTTGGACGTTGGGCTGGCACCTTGGCACCATAAAAATCCACTGCCAGTCATTTGCAGACCGGAGTTCCTAACCGGGAAAAGCCAAAAGACATTACTTTAGTTAAGAGCTAGAGTGGATTAAGACCTGATCTTAACAATTGTTAAGTATCCTCTGCTTAAGTTTTTAAGGTCAGGTCTAGCGCTGGACAGTAAAATCTGCCAGTACTAACCATCAAAGAACAGCAGAAGAATAAAAGGTTTGTTTCTGCGTGCTGTCCATAGCAGTTACGTGTTCCTGACTTCCAGTTATAAACTTAGAGAGTTGCTAGAATAACAGGATGTATTCACCTGCATTTTCCTGAAGGATACAAAGTCTGAAAGTTAAGTATACGCCATTGTTTTACTAATTCAGCCTTCAGTAATTTCTCTGAAAACCATAGACTTTATGAGGAACAGACCAGACATATGAGGCAAAAATCTGGACATTCTGCAAAACCCTGGACAGTTGAGAGACATGGATGATGATTGTAACCATAAGGGACTATGTTACACTGCCTTTTTGATTGTGCCGAGTGCTTTACAGCTTTGAAAACTGGCAGATACTTAGTGAGTGTTTTTTTTCTGTTTTACTTTAACTAGTAGTACATACTGCGGTGGTGGTGCTGCGGTAGCGTTGTCGCCTCATAGCAAGACGTTGTCCCGTTCGATTCTCAGCTAGAGCGTCTTCTGTGTGGAGGCATACGTGAATGGGGCGTGCCTCCGTTGAAGGTTGTGCGTAAGGGCTGGTAACCCGGTATGTAAAAATCCACTACCAATCATTAACGGACCGGAGTTCCGCTGTGGCGACCCCTAACCAGGAAAAGCCGAAAGACACAAACTTTAACTAGTAGTACATACAGTAAACAAATCTCCATGCACTACAAAGAATTATGGTAGAGTCACCTGATCTTAACCTAGTATTACATGCTCTTGACATGGATGCCAAGATTCACCTCTTGAGAGTTTCTTGGGATCCATGTCTTGAACACATAATAATTTGGTTAGGATCATAATTTTCTACATTATGTGGAGGAGAAGGAAGGAAGGAGAGATTTTTGCATTTTGTTCGATGCATCAGTCCTTCTACCACAATGGGCTAAATTTGAGATTAACCTTTTAGATGTGACACTGTATGGTGATGACTTGTCAAATAGTATTAAGTTTTAAATGTTCAGAAAACCAAATTTTGTTAATATGTATTTATACTGTGGCAATGAGCATCAGAGATACATAAAGCACAGTGCCATTAAGGGATACACCATCAGAATTTTGAGAATAAAGTCTTTTACAGAGAAATGCAGTTGTTAACTATTTTTGAAACGAGAGTTTCTGATAGGACCCTTGGGCAACGTGCCCTTAGTGATGTAGTTAGGAAATGAGATAGTGGCTTTGTACCTTTATTATAAAGTTTTCTGGCAATTATATATCATGCTAAGCAAAGTGATTAAAGGTTTTTCTTTTAGTATGTCCAATTAACTGCAGTGTTAATGCTACATCAATCAAGAGTGTAATTGCTGACAACTGGAAGTTGTACAGAGGAGTCTTGAGTTAAAATTATCAAAGATTGTTCACTGTTTTTGATTAAAGAACAATAATTTGAAGAACATGTTAGAAGTAAATGTGGTTCTGACTGGTTATTTTTAATGGTTATTTTAAAAATAAGTAACTTAGAACTTATGCGTGCATTTTTGTAAGGCATGCAGTTTCATTAATACAAGTAAATTCAAAGTGGTTTATGGCATGAATAAAATTATTTAATCTTACAAATTTTATAATTGCAGTTCCGAAAGAGTGGTTATGCAGCAACATGCACATCTTATGATGCACTTTATTTTGGAAAGACTGATGTGAACATTTCTGTATGTGTATTGGAACATCCAAGTGCTGTAAAAATGAACTCCTGTACAAATGCGTATATAAACATTCTAGAAATTCTTCAAATTTTAAAAAGTTATTGTTTGATCAGTCACAGCATGAAGTTATGGGAAAGAGTAGTAGAAGCTAGGTTAAGAAGGGACATGATGATTAGTGATCAGAAGTATGGTATCATGCCGGGAAAGAGCACTACAGATGTGATGTTTGCTCTGAGAGTGTTGATGGGGAAGTACAGAGAAGGTCAGAAGGAGTTGCATTGTGTCTTTGTAGACTTAGAGAAAGCATATGTCAGGGTGCTTAGAGAGGAGTTGTGGTATTGTGTGAGGAAATCGGGAGTGTCAGAGAAATATGTAAGAGCGGTACAGGATATGTACGAGGGTAGTGTGACAGCAGTGAGGTCTGCGGTGGGAGTGACGGATGCGTTTAAGGTGGAGGTGGGATTACATCAAGGATCAGCTCTGAGCCCTTTCTTATTTGCAATGGTGATGGACAGGTTGACAGACAAGATCAGACAGGAGTCCCTCGTGGACTATGATGTTTGCAGATGACATTGTGATCTGTAGTGAGAGTAGGGAACAGGCGGAGGAGACCCTGGAGAGATGGAGATATGCTCCAGAGAGAAGAGGAATGAAGGTCAGCAGGACTAAGACAGAATATATGTGTGTGTGAATGAGAGGGAGGATAGAGGAATGGTGAGGATGCAAGGAGTAGAGGTGGTCAAGGTGGATGAGTTTAAATACTTGGCATCAATAGTTCTCTGTAATGGTGAGTGAGGAAGAGAGGTGAATAAGAGAGTACAGGCAGGATGGAGTGGGTGGAGAAGAGTGTCAGGAGTAATTTGTGACAAGACGAGTACCAGTAAGAAAAGGGAAGTTCTACAAGAGGGTAGTGAGACCAGCTGTGTTATATGGGTTGGAGACAGTGGCACTGACAAAAAGGCAGCCGTTAGAGCTGGATGTGGCAGAGTTAAAGATGTTAAGATTTGCACTGGGTGTGACAAGGGTGAACAGGATTAGGAATAAGTATATTAGAGGGTCAGCCCAGGTTGGAAGGTTTGGAGACAAAGCCAGAGAGGCAAGATTACATTGGTTTGGACATGTGCTGAGGAGGGATGCTGTGTATATTGGGAAAAAGATGCTAAGGATGAAGCTACCAGGTAACAAGAAAAGAGGAAGGCCTAAGATAAGGTTTATGGATGTGGTGAGAGAGGACATTCACGTGGTTGGTGTGACAGAGCAAGATGCAGAGGACAGGAAGAAATGGAAACAGATGATCCGCTGTGGCGACCCCTAACGGGAACAGCCGAAAGATGATGATGATTGTTTTAGTGGTTGAATCTATTGTTTTATTTATTGGTGGAGGTCTCTAGTCATTGCTTGAGAAAAATAATTAGTTTGGCAGATCATGAGACAATATTGCATGTTTGTTGTTAGAAATGATTGGGAAGAGATATTGGATAAGCAATTTTAAAAGAAACAATGAGGGATATATATTTATGGCTCACAAATATGCAAGAAAGTGTAGAAATGTATAATCTTTGCTTGTTTTTATAGGTATTTTCATACCCCAAGCAGATTCCAAAGAGTTTTTCCTCAAGCACATTGCAAATGTTGGAGGTATGATGATGAAGAAAGAGGTAATTTTTTGGGAGTGTATTGAGTTGGCAGACTTTAAAAATTTCCTGCAGACCACTGTATCAGAAATACTGGATAAGCAAATTGATGTGATTAAGGAAATTATTTCTTTGAGCTGTGAAACAGAATCAGAATTGCCTAGACATAGTAAGGCCTTGCTGAGTTTCTGGTGGCTACCAAAAAACAATTACCAGAAAGTGGAAATAACAGTCTAAACCAACTGTACTAGAAATAATGAATATAGTAACAGAGATAAAAAAAATGGAAGTGGGATCTTTAGAAAACGGTAGAAGCAAATTACATAGAAAACATGGGAATTGTGGGAACAATACATACAGAATAATGTTTTATAGGATGAAGGAGGTTTAAGGGAAGATAGGAAATGAATGAGGTATGTAATGTTTGACAATGACTGGATAGGTTATAAGTGATGTGTGATGTTTGCAACTAAAAATATGTTAGTATGGCTTGTTTTCATTTATATAAATGTATGATTATTAGTTATCATGACACAGGCAAAGTTGTTTCTTGGTTAATAAAAAATATTAAATGTTTGTTGAAGTTGAATTCTTTTAAATAATTTGACAGTTGATTTTTGATTGGCTTACATTTTAAGAGAGTTACATTTTAAGAGAGTTGTTTTTTATGTAAAGTATTTAATGGACCACTGTGGTGGTGCTGCGGTAGTTAGAGCATCTTCTGTGTGGCGACATGCGTGAATGGGTGTTCCTTCATTGAAGGTTGTGCATTAGACCCGGCAAGCCAGCATGTAAAACTCTACGGCCAATCATTAGCGGACCGGAGTTCCGCTGTGGCGACCCCTAACCGGGAAAAGCCGAAAGACACAAACAATTTCATGGACCACTTTTTTAATGAATTTGTCCTGAGGAATTCTTAATTAAAAAAGATGAACCCGCAAAACTTTACCCTTCAAATCCATGGTGTGTACTCTTTTTTTTTTTTTTTTTTTTTTTTATTAGTTTTGTTTTATATACCTTGCTTGGTGTCTGCAGTTTTTTGTTCTAGTTTTTAGACGACAAAAAAATAAAAGGTTCTGTTTTTCCATATGTATGGAATTACTAAAATTGATGGAATACCATTTATGTCGGCGTGCATAAATTTGAAAGAAATTGATCGACATTATGCACATTGACACTCTACTACAAATGTGCCAGGAATTAATCTCAATGCATAAAAAATGCCACAAAGAAAGCATCATTTTGTGCAGGAGGTCAAGCCCCCTGTACCCCACACCCCCTGATAATTATATATTCTAACTAGAAAATCACACAGTCCCCAGGAAAAGGTTATATTTCCCTGTCTGGGGATGGTCAGTTTTGCATGCCTATTGACCATCTGTTTAATCAACCAAACTGTGTTGATTAAACCGATATCACCCAAAGTACCATTCAACAAAGTTGTCTGGACCCAGATCTATAATAAATGTACACACACGTAACTCACTCACTCAGTCTTTCTCTGTCTCTCTCTATGTTGTGTGTGTGTGTGTGTGTGTGTGTTTTTGTTTGTAAATATGTATACATCTTTATATATATATATATATATATATATATATATATATATATATATATGTATATGGGTGTATGTGTGATGTGTTTCTTTTAGGTGATTTTATTTATTTATTTATTTATTTTTGTCCCTATGACCAACCATAGAGTCTTACCTTGATCAGACATTGCCCATTAGATGTTCTTCGTGTTTCACTGTTGCAGTCATTACATTTGGGTAATCCTGTTGGCAGGTTGCCCTCAGCCGGCTTGAATTCCAAAGTCTTGGGTCCTGCGTTGGCTGCTGTCGCCCCTTCCCTGACGTCAGGTCATCAGGGGTATAAAAGTTGCAGCCAATGCCATTTTCTTCAGTCTTTCTTGCCGTGCGGTGCCCGAAGCAGAAGCAGTTCGTAAGTGCCGGTCGGCCGACTCCTGAAATTTTCGTGTTTGAGTTTCAGAACCGAAGTCTTCAATAAAGCTAAGTACCCCACTGGGGAAACTTTTTTCTTGCTCCAGACCGATGTCAGAAAAAGTTAATAATTGTATTACTTGTGGAAAGCAAATACTTCATAAGGATTTTCATTCTTACTGTATTCTTTGCCTAGGCCCTCATCACAACGTTTCTAGTTGTCGGTTTTGTGCTAGATTTAATCAATGCATTATTAAGTGTCGGTATAATTTTGCTAAGTATTTTGGTAGCCAGTTTAATTATCCTAAAATGTCGTCGGATAGCCATCCGACTACTGGAGTTTACAAAAAACGCAAAGAAAAGGACCGAGAAAAACAACCGAGGCCCAAAACCGACGACGAAGCTTCTCCTAAGCAATTCGTCGGTTCACCGGTTCTCAGTGAGGCGCTTTCGCAGCCCCTGACACCTGCTACTTTAGAGTCACAGGCCGCTACCGACTCCCACGTGGAGTCGGCCATGCCGCTGGATACTCATAGTATTGGAGCCTCAGACGCTAATCCCTCAGATGGGTCCGGAGCCGCTGAGCAGGTACCGGCTTCTGAGGGTGTATTCAGACAACAACATCTTTACATTAAAACGACTTCAGCTTCAAAGACAAAGACTAAAGCAGCTTCTAAAGCAAAGAAACAAACTCATGAGCCATGTGTACAGGCCTCTATGTCCAAAAAACAGATGATCAAGATGGCCGAAGACCTGATTACCTTGATCAGGGGTTCCCATCCCCCCTCCTGATAAGAGGCCTAGGCAAGACACTGATTATGAATCTTCAGATCAGGTTTCTATTTCTTTTGATTCCTCTTCTGATCAGAGATATTCTTTACCCCCCATGAGGATTCTGATGCTGAAGAATCTATCCCTTCAGTATCCCCTCCTGAGGATTATTCCTTTGGGGAAACCTTGTATACCATGAGGGAGCATTTTCACTGGGAAAGCCAAGATTTTTCAAAATCTAAAAAGAGTCTCAGGGATTTCCTTTTACTACTGCAGCACAGGCCTCTAGCCATTCCCCCTGTGTTGGACATTGTAGATGATGTGTTTTCAGAGTGTAGTTTGACCCCTGACTCCTTACCTCCAGCTCCTGTTAAGCCTGACAGATATTACAGGGTTCCTGACTCGCACAAATTTCTTTTTAAAAACCCTGCTGCTGACCCAGAAATTATTTCACAGGGTCCCAAGGGAGTTAAGGCCTCTACAGCAAAAAACCCAACCCCCTCTGACAGAGATTCAAGGGCGCTGGATAGATGGGGGAAAAAGGTTTACACATCTGCAACTTTGGCTATAAGGGCCTTAAACTGTCAGTTTCATATGCTTAAGTATCAACAACATCTCATGGCATTGCTTAAACAGAAAATGATGTTAAATTCTGAATGTGCTGAAAACAAGGAAATGCAGGATTTATTGCATGCAGCTGAACAAGCTGGAAAGCATACTTTGCAATGTGGTTTTGATTCTTTGGAGGGCCTCCTGCAGGGCCGCAGTTACGGGTTCTGTAGTTAGGAGGCATGCTTGGTTAAAGGAACAAAATCTGCCTGAGCATGTTAAAGTTAAGTTACTAGATGCGCCTTTACAGCATGATACTTTGTTTGGTGCTAAGGCAGAAGAGGTGTTAAAGAAAATGGAAGACAAAGCTAAATCTATGCAAACTGTTAAAGATTTTTTACAAGTACAGCCACCTAGGTTTAGTAGACACTGGCCTACAAAAAATTGGTCCTTTCCTGTGTTAGACAGACCTCAAAGGGGCAGATCCAGACGCCCAAGGGGCAGAAGACCTGATTATGCTGATTAGGGGAAGCCAGCCTTCCCCTGCTAAGAGAAAAAGAGACCTGTCCCCAGCAGCTTTAACAGACCAAGAGTCCGACGACTCTGTGGTTTCTGAATATGAAGACATGCCTTTATCTGATCGTGAGGATTCAAATGCAAAGGAATCCATTCCCTCTGCTTCACCTCCTGAGGATTTTTCTTTTGGTGAAACCCTACATACTTTGAGAGCATTTCCACTGGGAATGCCAAGACTATCCTCAGTCCAAAAAGAGACTCAGAGAATTTTTAGATTTGCCACAACATAGACCTTTAGTAGTACCTCCAGTTCTGGATGTTGTGGATGATGTTTTTATGGAATCCCAGAGGTCATCTCCCAGGGGCCTAAAGGTATAAAAGCAACTACAGCTAAGAATCCCACCCCTTCGGACAGGGATTCCAGAGCTTTAGACAGATGGGGTAAAAAAATATACACCTCTGCAGCTCTCGCCATTAGGGCATTGAATTGCCAGTTTCCCATGCTGAAGTACTAGCAACATATTATGGAACTTATTAAGCAAATATTAGCTACCTTTACAGACTGTGCAGAAAATAAAGAATTACAAGAGCTTATGCATTCTGCAAGCCAAGTCAGCAAGCATAGTTTGCAGTGTGGCTTTAACGCCCTAAAAGCGTCTTGCAGGGCAGCAGTCACTGGTTCTGTACTTAGAAGGCATGCTTGGCTTAAGGAACAGACCTTGCCAGACCATGTCAAATCAAAATTACTAGACGCTCCTTTGAACAAGGGCAATCTATTTGGCACCAAAGCAGAAGAGGCTCTAAAAAAGATGGAAGAAAAAGCTAAATCTATGCAGACAGTCAAAGATTTCTTGCAAGTTCAGCCTCCTAGATTCAGTAGGCATTGCCCTTCGAGACATTGGTCCTTTCCAGCCCCCTCAAGGCCATCTCAGTCTAGACCCAGGGGAAACAGACCCCCCCCCCAGACTACAGTCTCGGGGTATGCAGAGATCTAAGCAATGGAGCGCCTCCACTTCAAAAACAGGGAGTGCTAAGCCACCCCCTTACAGAAACAATTCACAATGACTTATCAACTCCACTCCTCCCCTCTGCCCAACAGCTCGTGCCCCTAGGAGGAAAACTTGCCCATCATGCAAAAAACTGGACCTCCATCACCAAAGACCGATGGATCCTCAACATTGTATCCCAGGGGTACAAATTTTACTTCCACTCACCAAAAGCAACCCCAAAAGGCTTCCCAGACCTTCCTCCAAACCAGTGGGCAGAGGCACAAACCAAGTTCAATCCCTGTTGTCTGTTAGGGCAATTCAGCCTGTTCCTGCAGAACAGATAGGTCAAGAGTTCTATTCCAGACTTTTCCTGGTACCCAGGAAAGAGGGCACTTGGCGCCCAATCCTAGATCTTTCCATTCTAAACACCTTCCTGGTGGTACCAAAATTCAAAATGCTCATCCTTGTGCAGCTTCTTCCTATGCTGTCCAGAGATGCCTGGTTAGCCACCCTAGACCTAAAAGAAGCCTATCTGCACATCCCTATCAGGGACTCATGCAGGAAATACCTACATTTCAGGGAAGAATCTGTGAATTATCAGTTCTCTGCACTTCCCTTTGGCTTATCCACTGCTCCCATAGTATTCACAAAATGCCTGGCTCCAGCCATTGCCTATTGCAGACAGAGAAAAATTCAAATGTATCCGTACTTGGATGACAGCCTGATTCAGGCAGTCAGTCAGGAACAGCTGTTGCAGCACCTGACATTTGTAAAGAGCCCTCTAACCTCCCTGGAGTACACTGTCAACGAAAATAAGTCAAAACTAGTCCCCAGTCAAAAGATTGTATTCCTGGGAGCAAGCTTGGACACAGCATTCCAGATGGCATTCCTTACTCCAGGAAAAACAAGCCTATCTGACAGGCTACTTCAGTCAAATGGCCACCAGAACCCAGCTATCCTCAAGGGAAATCCTGCAGGCCCTAGGGTTCATGGCCTCTTGCATCCTACTAATTCCATATGCCAGACTGCATATGAGGGAACTTCAGTGGTACTTAAAATGTCTTTGGTGCCAACATTCTCAGGACCTGGAAACCATCATACCTGTCATACCTTTTCTAAGGACAGAGTTTCTTTTTCTTTGGTAGGCAGCAGCATGCAACCACAACAAGGGACTTCCCTTTACTCAACCCCACGCCGCCCAGACCCTAACCAAAGACGTTTCAGACTATGCCTGGGGGGGGGGGGAGGACACCAGGACGATAAGTGCATTCAGGGCCACAGGAGCCCAAGTCAAATTCATCTGCACATCAACCAAAAAGAGATGCTAGCTGTTCAGCATGCTCTAACATCCTTCCGATCCCTACTCTCACCAGGACCCCTGCTAATAAAAACAGACAACACCATAGTTATGTAGTACATCAACAAGCAGGGGGGAACCCACTCTTAACCACTCTGCAGGCTAGCCATGGCCCTGTAGAACACGGCCTTGGGGATGCATGTTCAACTCCAAGCTCAATTCCTGCCAGGCAAACAAAACTTTCTGGCAGACGACTTAGGCAGAAATCTCCTAGACCCACATGAGTGGCAGTTAGAACCCAGCACCTTCAGTCTTCTAATCCAGAAATGGGGGGACCCCAGAGGTGGACCTCTTTGCCTCCCCTTGCAATCACCAGCTCAGCAAATTCTGCACCAGGACACTTCACAGCAGGGCCTGGAAAGTGGATGCCCTATCCTTCCAGTGGGAAAACCTCTCAATCTATGCATTACCCCCTCTGTCTCTTCTCTCAAGAATATTATTCAAGATAAGACAGGCCAGACCAAGAACAATCCTGACTGCCCCGGACTGGCTATGCCAGCACTGGTACCCACTACTGCGCAGCCTGTCACCAGTGCCACCCTGGCACCTATCCGAGATCCCAACCCTCCTCACTCAGCAGGGGGGACCGATCTTGCATCTGCAACTGCAAACCCTGAATCTTGCAGCCTGGCTTATTCCTTGAATTCTCTTCCAGTAATCAGCCTAAGCAAGCAGGTGCTGGATGTCATTCTTGAAACCAGAAGAACCAGTATAAGGAAATCCTCTGCTGATAAGTGGAAAAGATATTGCTCCTGGATTCAGTCTAAAGGAGAGGACACAGCACTGCCCTCCTTACCTCTAATCCTGAATGACCTAGCAGATCTACTCCACAGAGGCCTATCCTTCTCCTCCATTAAGATCCATGCCTCTGCCATCTCGGCTCATTATAACACTGAACCACCTCTCTTCTCTCACCCTCTCATCAAACAGTTCCTAAGAGGGGCAAACAACTTAAGGCCACCAAGGAGAGCACCCACCCTTGCTTGGGACCTTAACTTTGTACTAGAAAAGCTCATGCAACCCCCCCCCCCCCTTGAGCCTGCAGCATCAACAGAGTTAAAATTCCTCTCTTGGAAAACAGCCGTGCTTCTGGGCATCACTTCAGCTGGAAGAGTGTCTGAGATACATACACTTATGGCTGTGGAACCCTTCGTTGTTTTTCATGCTGACAGGGTCTCCCTCAGGACTAACCCTTCCTTTATGCCTAAAGTGGTGTCCAGTGTGGCTCTCAACCAATCTATCCATTTGCCAACCTTCATCCCTAATCCTCAAAATAAAGTGGAAAGGATCCTGCACTCCTTGGATGTGCACAGACAGCTCAGATTCTACCTGGTAGGACTAAGCCCTTCAGGAAATCGGACCAGTTACTACTCAGTTTTGCACCAGGGGCAGAGGGCAAGCCCATTTCAAAACAAACAATTTCCAAATGGATAGCACACTGTATCCATTTCTGCTACAAACACCATGGGAAACCAACCCCTCAGGGGGTCAAAACTCATTCCACCAGGACAATTTCCACCTCTACAGCATTCCTCAGGGGAGACCCTACCAGGGACATTCTGGAAGCTGCTACCTGGAGTTCTGTACACACCAAGCATTACCACCTGCCTATCTTTTCCATATCCAGGGTGGGTTTTGCAACAGCAGTCCTGCAGGGCATACTAGCCAGCCCCAACTCTTCTTGACTGCCTCCACCCTTTCTTCAGCTTTGGGAATCTACCCAAGTGTGATGACTGCAACAGTGAAACACAAAGAACATAGTACAGTTGTGTACACTTACCATAAATGTAGATGTTTGAGTGGATTCACTGCTGCAGTCCTGGATGTTCTTCGTGTTTCACTGTTGCAGTCATTACATTTGGGTAACCTGCTGGCAGGCTGCCCTCAGTCGGCCTGGATAACAAAGTCTTGGGTCCTGCGTCAGTTGCTGTCCCTTCTTCCATGACGTCAGGTCGTCAGGGGTATAAAACATGCAGCCGACACCATTACATCAGTCTTTCCTGCTGCGCTGTGCCAGAAGCAGTTCGCAAGTGCCGGTCGTCCGACTCCTGAAATTTTCGTTTTCGAGTTTCAGAACCGAATTCTTCAACTAAAAGCTAAGTATCCCGTTAGGGAAACCTTTTTTTGCTCCTTACCGACATCAGTAAAAGTTAATAATTGTATTATTCTGAAACCACACAAAAGACCAGTGAAAACAGCTCTACTTTCCAAAATAAGAATTTAATAAAAACCTTTTAGTTGTCTCTCCTCTCCTAGAGCCTCGGCTGCAAGCCTTTACAGAGTAAAAAAGTGAAGCTCACTCACACCATCCTTTTATACAGCTGCCATATCAATTAACAATTCATTACGTAATAAAATCAGTTCCTAATTGTTAAGCTAACAATTAACCCATGAAATTCTGCCAATTGCACTCTTTATTCATTCCTAAAGGCTGCAAAGTTTCATATTTCATTACTAAAATTGCTTCCTTTCTTCTTAAAATCTTTTTCAATACATTTTCATCTCCATGTCTGTTGTATACTTGTTCCAGAATTGTGACTTTCATATTGTCTATTATACCCCCATGTTCTGAATGAAAATGTTCTGCCACTGGACTGCTCATCTTCCTGTTTTTAACATCTCTAACATGTTCTTTTATTCTCTCAGCCAGACTTCTTTTAGTCTCCCCAATATAGCCTTTGCCACAAAAGCATTTTATAAGATATATAATCCCCCTGCTAGTGCAGTTAAATGTTCCTATAGTATTAAAGCTTTTCCCCTTAATATCTTCAGCTTCTCTGATTATGTAAGGGCATATTGCACACTTTCCACAAGGGAAAGTTCCCTTCCTTGTTATTGCACATGCTAGCTTCTGTGTTGGTCTCTCAAACCTGCCTCTTACTAAAAAATCTTTCAAACTTCTCCCTCTCTGGAAAGAAATAATAAGCTCAGCATTCACCAAAGAAGGTACCTCCTTTCTTGTCTTGTTCCAACTATTTTTTATCATTTCATTAAATACTTTAGAAAAAATAGTATATTTTGTGACAAAAAACATTTTTGAACATTCTCCCTTGTAATTTGTAACTACATGCTAACTATTTTTATCCTTGTTCCCATAATCTTGTTTTTTGCTACTTTTTCCAAATACTTTATTATAACTTAGTTTCACTTGATTTGGGTCATAACCTCTCTCCATGAATTTATTGCAAACCTTGTCACACTCTACTTCTGCTTCCCTAACATTGGTACATAGCCTTTTGACTCTTAACATTTCCCCATATGGGATAGATTTCAATGTATGTTCTGGGTGGCAGCTAGTAGCATGTACCATCCTACTCATTTGTTCGAACTTCCTATATATTTTAGCTTGAATTTTTTTGCCTACTTGCCCCTTCAAATTTATGTCCAAATAATTGATTTCTTCTCCCATTTGGATATCATCAAATTTGATTTTGTATTCATTGTTGTTCAAATATTGTATAAATACCTTTGCTTCCTCTCTATCACCCTTACAAATAAAAATCAAATCGTCGATAAAACGAAAATATTCTATTACATGACCCCTGAAAAAACTATTTCTGTAGACATGTTCATAGGTTCATAGGTTCATACTAGGCTATCTGCCCGAGGGCATTTACAAGCCTAGCCCATAGATGTTCTTCACTCCACATTGCTGCAGTCCTAACTATTGGGTAGTCCGCTGTCCAGTCGGCCCGAATACCAAAGTATATGGCTGACGTCGGTCAGGGCGCATTAGACTGACGTCAGTACGTCAGGGTACTAATGCGCATGACCGACGTCATATCCTCAGTCTTTTTTGCCGCATGGTCCGATGCAGAAGCAATTTTGCGAGTGCAGGTTGGCGTTCTGAAAGTTTCTGAAGCCAGAGTTTCAGACCGAATCAAAGTTGGCTAAGTACCCCGTTGGGGAATATTTTGGTTTTTTCTTGCCTCAGTATTTAACCGGTTGTCAGAAAAAGTGAATAACTGTATTTCTTGTGGGAAACAGATACCTCATAGGGATTACCATACTTTGTGTATACGTTGTTTAGGGCCTGAGCACGGCGTTGTTGGATGCGCTCTTGTGCTAGATTTAACAAACGCACTATTAAGAGAAGGTTAGACTGTGCCAGGTTAGTGTTTGGGAAGCGTTGTAATTATAAAATGCCGTCGGATGCTCCGGCGCTTCGACTAAAAGCGCAAGGACAAAACAGCAAAGCCTAGAGTGGAAGAACCGACAGTCCCAGGCGTCGGTTCTTTAGAACTCAGTGGAGCCGGAGGTTTTGCCAGGTGTTTCTTTGGAGTCTCAGGGAGAGACTTTACTGTTACAGGATGTATCCTCTCAGGAAGTAGGCCAGGCTGAGGGGCTTCTCAGGTGGCTGTTCTTCCCTCTCTTCCTAAGGTGGTCAGAGCCTCCCTTCTGTTTCCAAGACTTCTTTGAGGGCAGGCCGAGTTTTGCTTCAGTGGGGGTTTCTCCTAGTGCTTCAGGGTCTTTGCCTAAGAAACATATGCTTAAAATGGCAGAGGATTTGATTACTATGATAAGGGGTTCTGTGCCCCTCCTGATAAGAGGCCTAGGGTGGAACCTGAGTTTGAGAGTTTTGAGCAATGCTCGGAGGCTTCTGAGTCTTGGCTGAAGACTTGCAGGAGTACCCTCCTTATTCTGATTCTGATGTGGATGATTCTACTCCTTCAGCTTCCCCTCCTGAGGATTTTTCATTTTCAGAGACTCTGCATTCCATGAGGGAGCATTTTAAATGGGAAGGTCAAGATTTCTCTGATTCCAGGAAAAGGCTTAGGGAATTTTTGTTTTTACCCCAGCATAGGCCTTTAGCTATACCTCCTGTTTTGAATGTGGTGGAAGATGTTTTTACAGAGGCTTCCCTGAATCCAGTTCTTTGCCTCCTGCCCCAGTTAAACCGGATAGGTATTATAGGGTGCCTGAAGCTCATAAGTATCTTTTAAGAGTCCTAGGGCAGACCCGAAACTGTCTCTCAGGGGCCTAAAGGTGTGAAGGCCTCAGTTGTTAAAAATCCTGTCCCTCCTGATAAAGAGGCAAGGGCTTTGGATAGATGGGGAAAGAAAGTGTATACTTCTTCCACTTTAGCCATGAGGCGTTGAATTGTCAGTTTCACATGTTAAAATATCAGAATTATCTTCTTTCACAGTTGAAATCTAAGGTGGATGCTCTGGCGGAAGGTATTGAGTGTAAAGAGTTGCAGGATTTAGTTCATGTGTCTGAACAGGTGGGTAAACATTCCTTGCAATGTGGTTTTGATGCTGTGCAGGCCTCCTCCAGGGTGGCTGCCACTGGTTCTGTTCTTCGTAGGCACGCCTGGTTGAGAGATCAGAATTTAGCTGAGCATGTTAAGACACGGATTTTGGATGCTCCCTTGCAGTCTGATGTGTTGTTTGGTTCGCCTGTAGAAGCAGTTTTGAAGAAAATGGAGGACAAGGCTAAGTCTATGCAAACTGTTAAAGATTTTTGCAGGTGCAACCTCCCAAGTTTAGTAGAAATTGGCCTGCTAAGGGATGGACTTATCCTGCTTATGATTCCCAGTCTAGGGGTAGGTCTAGGCGTGGTAGGGGCAGAGCTCAGGGTTCTTTTAGGCCTAGGACAGGAGTTCCCCTGCTCAGACTTCTGGTGAGGGCAGGGGTCAGTCCTTTCGTAAGCAGACCCAATGACCTGCCTTTTCAGCTGCCAGTTCATTCTCGCCTGGCAGCACCGTTGGGAGGAAGACTGTCTCTTTTCAAAGAAAATTGGGATTTAATTACCCAAGACAGATGGGTTCTGGATATCATTCACCACGGTTACAGGTTTTATTTCCATACCTTGCCTCCTTTCAAAGGCATGCCAGACATTCCTCCTCTACAAAGACAAGAGGCTCGCAAGCAAATTTCTCAGTTACTACAAATAGGGGCCATTCAGCCGGTTCCTGTGCCAGAAAGGGGCCTAGGATTTTATTCTCGCCTGTTCCTAGTACCGAAGAAGGGGAACATGTGGAGAACAATTTTGGATTTATCTATCCTCAACACTTATCTGGACATTCCCAAGTTCAAAATGTTGACGTTACAACAGCTTTTACCTCTGCTGGGCAAAGATCACTGGATGGTAACTTTAGATCTCAAGGAAGCTTACCTTCATGTGCCTATAAGACTAAGTTGCAGAAAGTATCTGCGTTTTCGAGCTGGAAATTCTCATTATCAGTTCTCTGCATTGCCCTTTGGCTTATCTACTGCGCCCAGAGTATTCACAAAGGTTCTGGCTCCAGTGATAGCTTACTTCAGGCTAAAAGGAATTCAAATCTATCCTTACTTGGGCGATTGCCTGATTGTGGCTCAAGAAAAGGAAGTCCTTCTACAGCATTTGGAATATGTCATAGCAGTGCTAAGATGCCTAGGGTATTCTGTGAGCGAAATAAAGTCCAGTCTAGTACCCTCTCAAGACATGTGCTTTCTGGGTGTGAGACTGAATACAGCAGCCCAGATGGCCTTTTAACCCCGGACAAACAAAAGAATCTTTCCAGTTACTTCCATCAACTATCTCTTCAGTCCGGGCTGACTGCAAGGACAGTCCTTCAAGCCTTAGGGTTCATGGCATCTTGTATTCTGGTGCTTCCCAATGCCAAACTGCATATGAGGAAGCTACAATGGTATCTCAAAATGTATGGACACAGCACTGCCAGGATTTGGACACTGTCATTCAAATAATACCTTGCATTCAAAAGGAATTTTTGTGGTGGGCTCAGGAATGTCACCTAAACAAGGGACTCTCTGTGACCCGGCCAGAGGCGAGTCAAATTCTAACGACAGATGCCTCAGACATTGCTTGGGGAGCTCATCTAAATGGAAAGTGGATACAAGACAAGTGGCCTGCCAGACTACAGCATCTACATATCAACATGAAGGAGATGTTAGCAGTCCAGTTTGCATTAATGGCTTTCAAGGAGTTACTTCTTCCAGGGCAGGTGTTGATTCTAACAGACAACACAACTGTCATGTGGTACATCAACAAACAAGGGGGAACACATTCTTACCCATTGTGCAGGCAAGCAATGATTTTATGGGAGACTGCGCTCAGCTTGCAACTAACTCTTCAGGCAAGGTTTCTGCCGGAGCACAGAACTCCTTAGCAGATGTGTTAAGCAGACAAATCATGGATCCCCACGGTGGAAACTGGATCTTCATGTATTTCAAAAGTTGACAGTGTCCTGGGGAACTCCAGACATAGATCTGTTCGCTTCTCCACTAAACCACCAGCTGCCAAAGTTTTGCACAAAGAGGTTTCATCACACAGCTTGGAAAGTGGATGCTCTTTCTTTCAGTTGGAAAAATCTTCATGTGTATGCGTTTCCACCTCTGCCTCTTCTTCCAAAGGTGCTTCTAAAGGTCAGACAAGACAAGCCAAGGATGATTTTAATAGCTCCAGATTGGCCTCGGCAGCACTGGTACCCATTACTGAGGAGTCTGGTAAAGAAGCCTCCATGGCCTTTACCCTTGATTCCACATCTGTTGTCTCAGAAGGACGGTCGTCTGCTCAATGTCAAGCTTCACTCTCTTCATCTAACAGCCTGGCATATTCTGTTTTGAAAGACAGCAGGTCTCAACTTCCTCAACAAGTTTTAAATGTGATTATGGAAGCCAGAAGACCTAGTACAAGGAAAGTGTACGCAGAAAAATGGAAGAGATTTTTATTTTGGACTGCAGCAAAGAATTTGGAGATTTGAGCCTAATTTGAGTGTGGCTCTTCAATATCTTACTGAGTTATTAGACAAAGGTTTGTCTTTCTCTTCCATTAAGATTCATGCTGCAGCAATTTCAGCTCACTATGATTGTGACCCACCATTGTTTTCACATCCTTTGTTCAAGCAATTTCTTAGAGGGGCAAAGAATATAAGACCCCCGTAGAGCTCCTACTCCTGCTTGGGATCTCAATTTTGTGTTGGAGAAACTTACTCTACAACCTTTTGAGCCTGCAGCTACTGCTGAACTGAAATACTTGTCATGGAAGACTGCTTTTTTGTTGGCCATTACTTCTGCAAGGAGGGTTTCTGAGTTACAGGCCCTTATGGCGGTTGAGCCTTTTTGATTTTTCATAAGGATAGGGTATCATTACGCACTAATCCTTCCTTTATGCCTAAAGTGGTTTCTAGTGTGGCTTTAAACCAAACTATTCATTTGCCTACGTTTATGCAGATCCCCAAAATAAAGGGGAAAAGATTTTGCACACTTTAGATGTACACAGGCAATTGCGTTATTATTTGAGCAGGACTAAGGATTTTAGGCAGTCTCAGCAGTTGTTTGTTTCTTTTGCTTTGAGTTCTCAGGGCAAGCCTGTGTCAAAACAAACTATTTCTAGATGGATTGGGTGTTGCATTACATTTTGTTATTCCCATCATGGCAAGGAGATTCCAGCTGGGATTAGGCCTCATTCCACTAGGGCTACTGCCACTTCAACAGCATTTCTGAGCGGGGTGGCAACTAAGGATATTTTGGAGGCAGCTACTTGGAGTTCAGTGCATACTTTCTCTAAGCATTATCACCTTCCTCTCTACTCTAAGTCTAGGGCTGGTTTTGCCACAGCTATTTTGCAGGGCATGTTGTCAGTTCCTGCTTCCTTATGATTTGCCAGCCTCCCTTACCTCTGCTTTGGGATTCTACCCAATAGTTAGGACTGCAGCAATGTGGAGTGAAGAACATAGTACAGTTTTGTACCTACCATAAATGTAGATGTTCGAGGATCCACATTGCTGCAGTCCAATTTACCCTCCCTCCTTCCCCTCTGTATTTAGGGGTGGTTGTGTAGGTGAGGTTATATTCTGTTAATTTTGTATATTTTGTATATATTTATATATTTTGGTGCAGGTATGTTGGGAGTTTTTGGTTTTTGGCCTTATCTTTTCAGGGTCTTCTGACATCTGGGGCAAGAAAAGACTGAGGATATGACGTCGGTCATGCGCATTAGTACCCTGACGTACTGACGTCAGTCTAATGCGCCCTGACCGACGTCAGCCATATACTTTGGTATTCGGGCCGACTGGACAGCGGACTACCCAATAGTTAGGACTGCAGCAATGTGGATCCTCGAACATCTACATTTATGGTAGGTACAAAACTGTACTTTTGTGGCTTCACACCCCTTTAGTATGGGGAACTATACCCATTATTTTGCTGTGCCTCTGTCGAGCAGTGACACTGAGGTAATCCCTGGGGTATATCTGCGATCTCCCATCCATTGGTCAAGATTTCTCTTGAACAAGGCCAGCGAGGTGCTCTGCCTCACATATACCGGGATTTTATTCCACAGCATAGGGAGTCTTTGGGTGATGAATCTATCCCTCCAGCACGTCCTATTAATAGCCGTGTCGAGGTTTAAGTCTCCCGCCCTTGTGGCTCTGACGGATCTAGATTTTTTGAGGTGCAGCATATTCATTAAATCTGGGTTTGACATGGCCTTGTATGTTAGGCAAAGGTCACCTCTGAGCAAGCGTGGCGACTGAATAGAGCTGGAGTTCTTTCAGTCGGGCAGCATAGGACAGATGTTTGAGACCCTTTATCCTTTTGGTGAGGAACTTTTGTGGCCTCTCCAGCTGCTGCAAGTGTCGGGTCAGATACATTCCAAATGGGGCATTGTACTCAATCATTGGTCTGATGAGTGATGAGTATAGGAGACTATGACCTCCCTTGATCTAGATGAGAATCCCTTCATGATAAGGTGGGCAATGTAGAAGGTCTTCCTAACTACTTTAGCTACATGGGTGTCGAATGACAGACTACTATCAACCTGGGTCCCCAGGTCCCTGATAACTTCTTCTGTGCTCAGTGGATTGCCACCTATTTGGTAGCTAGGGGTAACCTTGTTTTTCGAAGGGTATGACTATGCATTTTTGGCATTTAACTTTAGGCCATGGCTCTGGCACCAGTTATCCGTTTCTGTGAGACCCTTCTGAAGGATATCTGTGTCAGATGTGTTTTCTACTATGGCCCAGTTTGCAGTCATCTGCAAACTTTGTCAGCCATAACCCTCCTGTGTTTGCTTGTACTTGAAAAGTAGATGCCAAACAAGAGTGGGCCCAGGACTGAGCCCTGTGGTACACCACTTGTGACAGGCTTTGAGTCTGACATGGCGCCAGCAACTCTGACCCTGTGGGTTCTGTCACTCAGCCAGTTTGCAACCCATCTTGTGATGTATGGGTTAACATTTAAGCTGATGAGTTTTCAATGATACCAGTGGGGTATTGTATCGAAGGCCTTCGCCAGATCGAGGTAGGCTGTATGGACTGCCTTTCCCTCATCAATGGCTTTGGTGACTGTTTCAAAAGTCAACCAAGTTTAGAAGGCATGATCTGCCTTTGACAAAGCCAAACTGGGATGGATCCAAGTCTGCAAATTCCCTATGTCTTTATTTATGAGGTCCATTATGATCCTCTCCATGGCTTTGCAGATAAGGCTTGTCAAGCTAATGGGCGGTAATTTCCAGGGTCGGTGGAGGCACCGCCTTTGTGAAGTGGGACCACAGTTGCAGTGCGCCACTCCTGGTGCGTATCCAGAGGTAAGACTATGATTAAACAGCTGTCCTAGCTGTGGGTTTAATTCCTCGTTGAGTTCGTGGAGCACACAGCCGGGGACAACATCAGGTCCCATGGATGTTGTGTTTTTGCTTTGAGAGAGCAGTTCTCACTTGCGTTGGAGATGTTTGGGGGCTGCAATCGCTTGGTATAGATATCTCTCCTTTTGGGAGGGGGAGAAGTTTGCACTGAACCTGTCAGCCAGTATGTTGGCAATGTCTGTAGGATCAGTAATCTTCACATCATTTTGAACTAATTCTGAGCATATCTGGGAGTTTCCTCCAACTCAAACAGTCCCATGAACAAATTGGCATACGCTGGGGCGAAGGCTGCCCCCATTGCAGTTCCCATTTTTTGTTTATATAATGTCCCATCAAATTCAAAAATGTTGTTAACTAAACAAAAATTTAATAACTCCATTATATACTGAGTCCTTGGTGACTCTTTCAAAAAATATTGCACAGCCCTCAAACCCAGTTCAAGGGTAATACTGGTATAAAGACTAACTACATCCACTGTGATGAAAAACATATCTTTTGTCCAGACTGTCTGTTTTATTTTATCCAGTAAATCATATGAATCCTTAATATATGATGTTAACTTGGTTACCTCTCCTATTAATATTTCATACAAAAGACTCCTGAAATTTTCGTTTTCGATTTTCAGAACCGAATTCTTCAACTAAAAGCTAAGTATCCCGTTAGGGAAACCTTTTTTTGCTCCTTACCGACATCAGTAAAAGTTAATAATTGTATTACTTGTGAGAAGCAAATACCTCATAAGGATTTTCATTTGTACTGTATTCCTTGCCTAGACCCTGACCACAGCGTGCCTTGCTGTCAGTTTTGTGCTAAATTTAATCAGCACACTATTAAACATCGGTATATTTTTGCTTCTAAATATTTTTGCTCGAGATTTAACTATCCAGAAATGTCATCGGTTAGCAATCTGACTACCAGAATACCTAAAAAACGCAAAGACAAAGACAGAGACAGACCGTTGAGGTCCAAAACTGACGAAACTTCTCCTAAGCCAGTTGTCGGTTTGCGGGTACTCAGTGAGGTGCTTTTGCAGCCCCTGATACCCGCTACTTTTGATTCGTAGGCCTCTACTGAGACCCATTCAGAGTCCGGTATGCCACGAGATACTTTAAGTATTGAACCTGCAGATGTCTCTACCTTAGATGGGTCCAGAGCCGCTGAGCAGGCACCATCTTCTGAGGGTGTTTTCAGGCTTAAAGATTTGTATATTAAACCAACGCTATCTTCAAAACTAAGGCCAAAAACTACTTCTATGTCTAAAAAACCGACGCTTGGGCCACATGCACAGGCCCCAATGCCTAAAAAGCAAATGATCAAAATGGCTGAGGATTTAATTACCTTGATCAGGGATACCCATCCCCCCCTCCTAAGAGGCCTAGGTAAGGCACTGACTATGAATCTTCAGATCAGGTTTCTATTTCTTCTCATTCCTCTTCTGATCAGGAATGATCTATTCCCACTTATGAGGACTCTGATGCAGAAGATTCCATCCCTTCTGCTTCTCCTCCTGAGGATTTTTCTTTTGGAGAAACTTTGCATACCTTAAGGGAACACTTTCACTGGGAGAGTCAGGATTTCTCAGAATCTAAAAAGAGATTTGGGGATTTCCTACTTCTCCCTCAGCATAGGCCTTTGACTATACCTCCTGTTCTAGACATTGTTGATGATGTTTTCTCAGAGTCCAGTATGACTCCTGATTCCCTGCCTCCGGCCCTGGATCTGTGATAAGAAGGCATGCTTGGCATAAAGAGCAAAATCTGCCTGACCATGTTAAAGCAAAATTGTTGGATGCTCCTTTACAACAGGACAGTCTATTTGGTAATAAGGCTGAAGAAGTTTTGAAAAACATGGAAGATAAAGCTAAATCTATGCAAACTGTAAAATATTTCCTACAAGTGCAGCCACCCAGGTTCAGTAGACACTGGCCTACTAAGAACTGGTCCTTTACAGTACCTACTAGAGCCGCTCAGGTCAAACCCAGACATTCCAAAGGCTCCAGGTTTCAGTTACAAGGAACTTATAGAACAAAGCAATGGGGTGCCTCCACCTCCAAATCTGGAAGTAACAAGGCACCTTCCTACGGTAAACAGTCTCAATGACTTTCCACTGCAATCACCAAGCACTTATCTTTTGGCCACCCCTTTAGGGGGAAAACTGGCACTTCATGCACAAAACTGGCAACTGATTACCCAGGACAAATGGGTTTTAAATATAGTATCCCAGGGATACAAATTTCATTTCCACACGTTGCCAATCCCAAACGGATGTCCAGATCTGCCTCCAAATCAGTGGGCAGATGCCCAGAAACAAGTTTTGTCCCTCATGAATATGGGGGCTATTCAACCAGTACCAGAAAAGTAAAAGGGACAAGGTTTTTATTCAAGACTTTTCCTGGTGCCCAGAAAAGACAAATCATGGCGTCCAATTCTGGACTTATCTATTCTAAATACATTTCTGGACATTCCAAAATTCAAGGTGCTGACTCTCCAACAGTTAGTTACTACCTATGCTAGGCAAGGATGCCTGGTTGGTAACTCTAGACTTAAAAGAGGCTTACCTGCATATCCTAATCAGGGAATCTTGCAGTAGATACCTCCACTTCAAAGCAGGCTATTTGCATTACCGGTTCTTTGCACTGCCCTTTGGCTTATCTACTGTGCCCAGGGTCTTCACAACGTGCCTGGCACCAGTAATTGCATTTTGCAGGCAAAGAAATATTCAAATTTATCCATACCTGGACGATTGTCTAATTCAGGCAGAAAACAAGGACACTCTTCTAAAACATCTGGCGTTTGTAAAAAGGCTTTTAACTTGCCTAGGGTACACCATAAACAAAAAGAAATCACAACTGGTACCCTCTCAAATAATTACATTCCTGGGTGCAAGCTTGAATACAACTGCCCAGATGACTTGCCTTATGCCAGAAAAACAAATTCAATTGATGACTTACTTCAAACAGGTGGCCACAAAAACCCAGCTATCTGCAAGACAAATTCTGCAGGCCTTGGGGTTCATGGCCTCCTGCATTCTTCTAATTCCATATGCAAGACTGCATATGAGGAAACTTCAATGGTACCTAAAAAGCTTATGGAGTCAACATTGTCACAGCCTGGAAACAATCATTCCTTGCCTGCAGCTAGAGTTCCTGTGATGGGCAGAGGCCTGCCACCAAAACAAGGGACTGTCATTCATTCCACCCCCTGCCGCCCAAACCCTGACTACAGACGCATCAGATTATGCTTGAGGGCGCATCTGGCAGGGAGATTCATTCAGGACCAATGGAGCCCAAATCAAATGCACCTACATATCAATCAGAAAGAGATGCTTGCTGTACAGAATGCTCTGACAGCCTTTTCATCCAGGACAACTACTGATAAAGACAGATAACACCACAGCCATGTGGTACATAAACAAGCAGGGGGGTACCCATTCCTACCCCCTTTGTAGACTAGCCATGGCATTGTGGAACACGGCCTTGACTTATCAAATACATCTACAAGCTCAATTCCGGCAAGGAAAGCAAAATACATTGACAGACGAACTAAGCAGAAATCTTATGGACCCACACGAATGGAAACTGGATCCACAAATCTTCAACATGTTGACATGCAAATGGGGGAGCCCAGACATAGATCTTTTTGCCTCACCCCAAAACTATCAGTTGGACAAATTCTTCACAAGAATTCATCACAAAAAACTTGGAAAGTAGATGCTCTATCCTTCAGCTGGAAAAACCTATCAGTCTATGCCTTTCCCCCTCTGCCTCTGCTCTCCAAGGTGTTACTAAAAGTCAGACAGGAAAAAACAAAAATGATTCTGATTGCTCCAGACTGGCCTCTCCAACACTGGTACCCGCTCCTACGCAATATGTCCCACCTTCCTCCGTGGTACTTGCTTCAGACACCTTACCTACTGTCTTAGCAGAACTATCAAATTCTGCACACTCAGCTCCAAACTCTGAATCTTGCAGCATGGCTAATCAACTAATTTCACTAGTTACATCTCTCAGCAAACCTGTGATGGATGTCATTTTGGAGGCTAGAAGGCCTAATACTAGAAAATCTTATGCTGACAAATGGAAAAGATTCTGTGCCTGGAACCAAGCACAATGAATAAGCATAGCAATGCCCAATATTCCTCAGATTATGCAATACTTAACTGAGATGCTTCACAAGGGCCTATCTTTTTCTTCCATAAAAATCCATGCCTCTGCCATTTCTGCTCATTATAACACAGCGTCTCCCCTCTTTTCTCATCCTCTGCTAAAGCAGTACTTCAGAGGGGCCAAAAATTTAAGACCTCCCAGGAAAGCACCAACTTCTGCATGGGACCTCAATTTTGTTTAGGAAAAACACACTCTACCTCCTTTTGAGCCAGCTGCTACTGCAGACCTAAAATTTCTCTCTTGGAAAACAGCTTTTCTTTTAGCAGTCACTTCAGCTAGAAGGATTTCAGAACTTCAGGCTCTTAAGGCAGTGGAGCCTTTCATTATTTTTTACCCGGATAGGGTGGCTGTCAGGACCATTCCATCCTTTATGCCTAAAGTGGTATCTAGTGTGGCCCTTAATCAGACCATTCATCTGCCAACTTTCTTCCCCAAATCCACAGAACAAGGGGGAGCGGATTCTGCATTCATTGGATGTACACAGACAACTAAGATTCTACTTTTACAGGACAAAATCTCTAAGAAGGTCTGAACAATTACTGGTGGTATTTGCTGCAGGGGCAGAGGGAAAGACTATTTCAAAGCAGACTGTTTCCAAATGGATAAGCCATTGTATTAGTTTCTGCTATATGCACCATGGTAAACCTGTCCCCGAGGGGATCAGATCTCATTCCACCAGGGCTGCATCTACTTCTGCGGCCTTTCTCAGAGGGGTTCCTACTAGAGACGTTCTAGAAGCTGCTACCTGGAGCTCATTTCATACGTTCACCAAACATGATCATTTACCTCTCCTCTCTAAATCCAGAGCAGGCTTTGCCACTGCTGTCCTGCAGGGCCTTATAGCTGCTCCTAATGCTGTATAAATTCATCCTCCCAACCATAGCTTTGGGAATCTACCCAAATGTAATGACTGCAACACTGAAACACGAAGAACATAGTACATTTTTGTACACTTACCATAAATGTAGATGTTCGAGTGTATTCACTGTTGCAGTCCTGGTTACCCTCTTTCCAGCCCCCTGTTTTTATACCTCTCATTTCTGTTAATATCTTTAAAAGCCTTTTTAGTGTATTTGCTTTTGTTTGGAGGTATATGTTTTGTGTTTTTTATTGTACATTTATATATATATATATATATATATATATATATATATATATATATATATATACATATATATATTTTTATATATATATTTTGCTCCCCATTTGGGGGGCACCTGACATCTGGGGCAAGAAAAATTGATGTAATGGCGTCGGCTGCATGTTTTATACCCCTGACGACCTGACATCATGGAAGAAGGGACAGCAATCGACGCAGGACCCAAGACTTTGTTAATCAGGCCGACCTGAGGGCAACCTGCCAGCAGGTTACCCAAATGTAATGACTGCAACGGTGAATACACTCGAACATCTACATTTATGGTAAGTGTACACAACGGTACTTTTCCCTCCCTCCAGCTCCCTTGTCTTTCTCTCTCTCTCGCTTCTCTGTCTATTACTCACCCCTTAAAGGGGTATTGGTATTTACTTTCTACTGGTGGTGTTTTTCCCACCATAACCTAGCTCCCTATTGGGGGCTCCTGACAGTCGGGGCAAGAAAAACTGATGTAATTGTGTCGGCTGCCTTGTTTTTATACCCCTGAGGACCTGACGTCAATCCTGGAGCGACAGCAACCGACACAGAAATACTAAGTCTCTGGTATTTGGGCCGACTGCGGGCTACCTGCAGGCAGATAACCCAAGTGTGATGATGACTGCAACAGTGAATACACTCGAACATCTACATTTGTGGTAAGTGTACACAACTGTACTTTTACCCTTTGGATTCCAAACATCTGGCTTGGACATTGATAATGAAGGTAGTGATTCTCCAGCATCTCTCCAGAAAACCCCAGAGATTTTGCACATATATTCTGTGTTCTGAATAAAAATATGTTAATGTAAATTGCGTGTCTTACAATATGGCCTCAAATCAGCAAGTCCCAAACCACTCTGTTTCTTTGTCAGTATCTTCCCTCCGTCAGAATACTGTGATGTCTTGGCCCTCTAGAGATGTCTTTCTTATTTCCTATAGTGTTCCAGTCTTCATCTGCTACTGTACATCCTTGATGAAAGGCTGCAACGTCTCTCATAATATTCTCTATATCTTATATGACTGCTGTTGGCGGAACGTATAGTGCAGCCAGTAACATTTCACCACTATAAATCTTTCCTGCATTATCTTCATTTGTTCCTCAGGCTTTATTGCTATACCTTTTTTAAGAAAAGTTTTATTAATTTAACATTATCTTCCTAATTATATTAAAACTACAATTTACTCTTTGGACTGGAGAGCACCTCTTATAAATCACTGATCTGTTTATTTAATCTGTCTGTAGCATTTTATTTCTGAAGTTAGAGCACTGTACCACTACTCCATCAGAGCTATATAATCCCACAATCCTTGTGTTGTTGGGCAGACTGATGGTCTTTATTCTTTCATTGTTTATTCTTTCCTTGTGTGTGTTCATTTCTACAGGTTGTTTATTCCTACAGCCAGTGCTCATTTTTAATGTATTCCATGTAACTTTCATTAGATATTTTGAAAGCTGTGGCTGTTTTCAGAAGGTCATGCTTAACTGTCCAGACACAGTGACGTACAGTTAAATACAGCTTGTCAAGGAAGGCAAGTTTCATTCCAGCAGCACTTTGGACTGGCACACTTCCCCTCTGAAGCATGTTAACAATTTTGGGTGTAACCAGTTTACAAAACAAAGTAGTTGTCTTAATGACACTTGCTGATTTCACTGGTTTTAAAATATCTCACAATGTGCGTCTTTTTCAATTTTAATTGTAGCATGCATCTTTATATCCCTGCATTTAAACAGCTTTGGTCAGAGTTTCTAGTGCATTATTTTGTGAATCCTTCAGTTAACATACATGTCTCATTAACTGTGTACCAAAACAAAAAGTGTGGGTGCCACCACATACTAGGAATCCAAATTCAGAAAAAAGATTCAATCATTAAATAGAATAAGTTCCACAACGGTGATAAAAATACTAATGTCTGGATTGGTGAGAAAAATCATATTCAGTCAAACCATCTTTAAACCAACAAAGTCCATCCTTATGAGGAATACAAGAAAATAAGGCAACCACATCATTCCAAACTATATAAGTTGCCTTTAATACTACCCAAAAAGTTCCACGAGTCATTCATTTAGTGAAAATTTATTACAAATAGACTTGACACGTATATTTTTACAAAATTCTTTCCTGTTAGTAGTGTCTAACGTCTTATGTTTTAAACAAAACTTGTCACTTTAACAGTTGTACTTTCTGGTTCATGAACCTGTATATATGACTAACTTGAAACCATATTTATTAATTCCATTGGTACCTGATTTTAATTCCTTACGAAGTATATATCATATTGGACAACAGTGCTTAACTTTGTGATCTACAATAACATTTCATTGCTTGGATCTACTTTGAGTGGTTTGGATTCCTGATACTTTCTGGCACTCACACGTTTTGTTTTGGTTAACTGTTTGGTGAAGATGTGCTTTCCTCTGTGGTTACCAGTCTTTAACTTGGTACGCCTTCCCAATCCTAGTACATGCATTACCAGAATTAACTTTGTACAGTATTGCATACTTGTTTCTATCACATAATAAGTAGGTTCCTTTTTCATTCACCATTTACTTCTTTCCGACTTTCTCCACTGTCATAATACCATTACTAAAAGAAAAGAAGCGCAGTTTGAAAACGGGGACTTTCATCAGACAGTATGCAGTATAGTTCCCTTTCATTTAGATATAAACTTTCATTTTTGAGTTAAACTTGTGAATTAAAAAGTGTATTAGGTAGGTGTGTGCATGAATGGGTGTGCCTTCTTTGAAGGTTGGGCATTGGGCTGGCAACTCGGCACTGTAAAAATCCACTGCCAATCATTAGCGGACTGGAGTTCCGCTGTGGTGACCCCTAACCTGGAAAAGCCGAAAGACGGTTATTATTACATTCATATTAATCGTGGTTATTTTCTGTCTGGTGCTTACTGATTTTATTTTATTTTTGAAACTATCCTTCAGAATGCAGCTTATATTTTGTTTGTACCACATCCTTTTCCATACAGATAGCTGCATGAGTAAGTGCTAGGATAGCTGCCTTTGCCCGCCATTTTAAGCCTAGCCAATTCCCTTTCAAAGATGAGAATCAAACCCTGGACCTTGTGTCCGTGAGGTAAGTACACTAACCCTTATGCCAACCACCAAACATTTATTCTTTTTCAAGTATTGTTCTCATGCAGTGTTCCCAGTTTATTTTATGGGATCTCCCAGTTTTTTTTTTTTTTTTTCAAAAGCTGTCTCATCTTTCTTTTATCCATCATTTTCTTTTGGAAAACAAGAAAGGGCTTTATTCACAAGTCTCTCCCTTGACATGTCCATAGTTTACTTTTGTACATTTTCTGACTAAGTTGCCTGTTTCCTCATCATCTTATCCTGCCTTCATATCTTTTCTTTTTGCCATTTCACTTTATGCCTTTTGAAGGTCTGTATACTTTTTAATCTAAGTGGATAGAAATTCAAAGTAATGCAGGGATACAATAATCTGAAGTGAAGTTTCACTTCTTTGTAGTTTCTTATAGATGGAAAGAAAGCATTTATGTTAGTGTGTTAGAAATGAAAAGTTGTTATCCAAATAAACTGTTGTGTCCCAGTCTTCAAGATTATTCCCTTCCTCCAAAAAATAGAAACAGCAGCTAAAGGAGGATTTTGTTTATCTGTAGTTTAATCACTCTAGGTCTTGGCTCATCTCAAATTAGGAGTACTTGCTTACTTATTGTGCTATTTCTATTTTAATATTAGCAATAGTAAGTCCAGTCCATGTGCTGAAGTGTTTTGCATAAAGTCTTTCTAGTCCTTCTCCTCTGTTTATCCTGGTACTGGTGTAAACCTCAAATTGTCTCTGCATGACCTATCCTTGAGTTCAGCTAGTTTCTGTGCCATTTGTTCATATTTTAATTGATGTCCCATCGTTTTTCTTTTTTCTCCTTTATAGCAGTTTGCATACCAGTGCTGAACAGCTGAATATTTGAGCTGTTTGGTTAGATGTTATATACCTACATCAACTTTATTACAAGCTGAGATAAGTGCAAACTTGCAGTGTTATAAAATAATACTGCATTTTATTTTTCCGTTTGTTTCATTAAATATTGTAATCCCAACACTATACCGAACCACAAAAACCACCGTGGCAATAAACGAAAAATAAAAGTCAAACACAGGCGTCGCCACAGCAGTTACCAGGCTTAAAAATCCAAATCTTCAACAATGTTAGGCATAAAACCATAAGTCCTACAGCTATAAAAAGCTGTAAAGTGCTGTTAACTTTCCAACTCACGAATACAGAGCCAAAATATTTCCTGTGTTTGACTTTCATTAAATATTGTGTTAAAGATAGTACTGCATTTTATTTTTCTGTTTATTTATTTGCTTCACTGAATATTGTGATCTCTGTGTCTCTCTCTGCAACAAGTGGGGGTTATTCTTACGTCATTGATATTCGGTGTTGAACTCTTAGCCTAGAGAGCTTTGTCTGCGCTTATAAGTCTTAGTCACTTATCTCTGAATTTATTTCTGCTGAATAGCTGAATATTTGAGCTGTTTGGTTAGCTGATATACACCTACATCAACTATATTACAAGCCAAGTACAAACTTGCAGTGTTATAAGATAGTACTGCATTTTATTTTTCTGTTTATTTGTTTCATTGAATATTGTGTTAAAGATAATACTGCATTTTATTTTTCTGTTTATTTGTTTCATTGAATATTGTGTTAAAGATAATACTGCATTTTATTTTTCTGTTTATTTGTTTCATTGAATATTGTGTTAAAGATAGTACTGCATTTTATTTTTCTGTTTATTTGCTTCACTGAATATTGTGATCTCTGTGTCTCTCTGCAGTAAATGTGGGGGGTTATTGTTCTCACTTCATTGATATTCAGTGTTGAACTCTTAGCCTAGAGGATGTCTCTGTGCATATAAGTCTTAGTCACTTATCTCTGAATTTATTTCTGATGAATTGTTGAATATTTGAGCTGTTTGGTTAGCTGTTGTATATCTACATCAACTTTATTACAAGCTAAGTACAAACTTGCAGTGTTATAAGATAATATTGCATTTTATTTTTCTGTTTATTTATTTGCTTTACTGAATATTGTGATCTCTGCGTCGCTCTGCAGTTAGTTTCCCTCCCTCCCTGCTCTTGTTGTGGTATTAATCTTGGCGGCTTTGGAATTGCCTGCCCCTCCTGTAAATTTGTGTTTGAACACTCCTCCTGGGACCATCCCATTTGCTCACTCAACCGAGTACAGTGAAATCGTATTTTGATTTCAGACACTCCTACCAGTCCTATCTGTTCATCTCTATCCCAGTCTAGTGTCATTACCTCATTCTACCTAATAGAGAGAGAACATTTGAGTAGGCCAACCCACTTAGGCCCTTAACCTTGAGTTATCTTCTGTTTCTCCTTTCTCCCTTTCCACTTTACTTTGTATTCTGACTGAGTGTGCTTCTCAGCCGATAAGTATATTTGTAGGCACTTTTTAAATATTCAGAGGTGAATTAAACAATAATTTAATTCAGTTCCGAATACAGTTTGAATAAATTGCTTTAATACTGCTACACACTCGTGTGCTAGCTTGCACTGCACTTGAATTGTTTTTAGTGCTGTTTTAGCTGCTTTTCTGTAACAAAAAAAAAATAATAATTTTAAGCTTGTTTCCTGCCTTTCCTGTAACTAGTCTAGTCCAGAAACAGATTTGCTGTATCCAAGACTGTTTGTAAGCTTCTGAACCCCCCAAGCTTCTTTGTGTTGAAGGGAAGCCTTCTAGCTTGTCAGTGGGAGTGGTAAGCACTAGGTTGGCTATCTACCACAATGGGAGCGGTTTCTGGCCCAGAAATTGTAGTTTACTGGCCGTTTGGGCAGTTTTTTCCATCTCCTTCAACTTTCTGGTCTAAAACCCAGTGTTTGCACTTTTCCTGCCTTTCCTGTAACTAGTTCAGTCCAGATACATATTTGCTGTATCCAGGACTGTTTGTAAGCTTCTGAGAGGTGCCAAAGTCAGCTCTTCAATTTTTCCCTTAGATCTGCTAGTTCTGTCCTCTCCTGCACTTTTACTAACTTATTAGTGTAGCACTTTACCATACCAGATTTCTTGTAGCAATTATTGTAGCACACAAAAGTGCTGCCAGCACTAAACGTATTACAAGGAAACAGCTCCATTACATATTATTAAGGCCCACCCCTCCAGGCATGTCTAAAGGTCAGTTCCCTGTGCTTTCTCCTGTTAACCTGATGAACTTGGGCATCCTGAGGCAATGTAGCAGCTGCCTCATGTACACCAACAACCTTCTCATTTTACCTCCCAACACTCAGACTTGAGAGAGATGCACTTATATATCCAAATTGGAAGCCACGCACTCTCCAGCCAAGACTGGAATAGCTGGTCAAGAGGAGAAGGTCAATACTTGCACCACACCACATGGAACACACAGCCCTCCAGAACACACACCAACACTGCCTTCACATAAAAACACAAACCACACACCCACCTTCACAGAGGTTCTCAATAAAAATCTACCCAAACAGAGACCTCCAAGGCAAAAACGCACTCGACCACCACAACACAACACTAATAATGAGACACACAACTCTCCTAAACAGTGTGCCACTCAACCAAAGTCCCTAAGGCAAAACAGCATGCCCAGCACACTAGTCATAGGTGACTCTATAGTGAGCCACACTGATGTCCCACTCACTAGGTTGAATAAGGAGAAAGTAACAGTCAGCTGCCTGTCAGGTGCCAAGATCCGCCATGTAACGCACACACTCACTAGGTTGAATAAGGAAAAAGTGCCAGGAGCTGCTGTATAACGCACACACTCGGGTCCCTCAACAGGTGCAAATGTGACGCTGTCATTGTACATGTGGGTGTGAATGACCAGAGATGTACCTCCCTGAACTACATGAAAAGAGACATGGAGGAGCCCTCGGATTATGTAGCCCAGTCGGGTATGACCCTAGCCCTGAGCAGCATCTTACCATCACCCAGAATGATAGGGTTCTTATTAGATGACCGAAGACGCATTCTATCGAATGTGTCTTGGTCGAACTTAAAACAATGAAAAGGCAAAATAGCGAAGCGGCTCTTAAGCAAATTTTTTTCCCAGGGAAATAATTTGCTTGGCCGCTTTTGTTACTTTGCCATTTTTCGGCACTGCAGTGCGATCTCAGAGTTGGAATATTTTTATGTATACTTTCAATTTTTTTTTTCTTTCTTTCTTTTTTTTTTTTTTTAACAGCGATTTTTTTTCCCTTGGAAAAAAATTGCTGTTCTGAGCTTTCGAGATTGTAAACTTTCGTTTATATGGGGTTGATTATTCATCGTTCGCTTTTTTTAAGCATTCGATGATGTAATATAGACCTGAATAACACCACAGTACAAGCAGAAAATGATTGATTTCAACAATTGGCTAAGTTTCTGGTGTCATTCTAAGGGGATCCAGTATATGTCTGCCTGGGATGACATGATTGACAGACTTTGATGCTTTGTCAGACATGGCCTGCATCGGTCACCCCTGGGCTTCCGGATATTGGCCAAGGCTCTTGCCACCCCTATAGTGCCTTTTTAGGCAGTGTTCCAAAGACCAAATTACCACCGCAACAGCTACAAACAAATGCAATCTGAGGGTCATGCTGCTCAACGCTAGAAGACTAAATCTCAAAATGCACTCGCTCGAAGCACTCCTTAAAATGGAGAACATCAACATTTGTGCTGTAACAGAGACCTGGTTCAAGGCAGCAGAAAGCACCCCTGCAGTACCAGGCTATACCTCATTCCACACCTTTTGGCCCCAGAACCTGGACTGAAGCTCCAAAGGTGGTGGTGTTTCCATATTCATGAAGGATGCGCAGACCTCCAGACTGGTAACACAACATAATGCATCAGAGATACTTCAGGTGCAGCTAACATTGGGTAAGACAGCGATTCAGGTCGTAGCCTGTTATAGGTCCCCAACTATGTCCCAAGACACTCACTCCATGTTCCTAAGCACCCTGGAGAATATTAAGGTCCAGCCTAACACACATACTGGGTGACTTCAACTACCCCTCCATTAACTGGGAAAACTACTCATGTTCCAATACACTTGCCCAACGTTTCCCGGAATTCATTAATTCCAATGCCTGGACCAGCTCATTCTTACTCCCACTAGAGGTAGCAACATCCTTGACCTGGTCATCTCTAACATGGGCAACCATTGCTCTACACCAATAGTCAACTCCTCCCTGGTTAGATCCGACCACAAACTAATCACTTTGGAAATCCCCCCCCCCCCCTCGCAAAGTTAAGCACCATGAAAAACTTCTCCAAAGCTAACTTTGGGCTTTTAGGAACAGAGGTGGCTAACTTCATGGCACCCATGCAAATGGAGAATAGTTGCATGACCGCCGAGTCATACACCAATGCACTGTATGAACATGTGCACAAATGCATGGATCTCGCCATACCAGATAGAACCAAGATGCTTTCCTCCAAAAAAAGGAAGCCAATCTGGTGGTCCCCTGCCATAAACAACTCTACAGCAGAAGGGGGAAACTGATGCAGAATAAGGTGTAGTCCTAAGACTGGATACCATTCCCCACTCAGGAATCGTAGAAAAACTCTCAAAGCTAGGCATCAACCCCTATATCCTGGGTGGGTTGCAAACGTCCTCACAGATAGAACCCACAGTTTGAAAGTAGCTGACCAGTCACGAGTGGAGTCCCACAGGGATCGGTCCTGGGTCCTCTCCTGTTTGGTATCTACTTCTCAGTAGCCCAGTCCAACACGAAGGGACTCTGGTTGACCAGGTTCGCAAACTATTGCAAATTGGGAGCAATTATAAACTCCACAAGTGATGCTGACATCCTACAGAAAGGCCTCACTGAGACCAATGACTGGTGTGAGAACCATGGCCTTAAGCTCAATGCCAAAAAATGTGTAATCATCCCCTTTGGGAAAAACCCAGTTACCATGAACTACCACATCGATGGTAGTCCACTGAACACAGGAGGCATTATAGGAGATCTGGGAACACAGGTTGACAGCAACCTCTCTTTTGACCACCACAGTGCCACTGTGGTCAGAAAGACCTTCTATGTGGCACATCTCATTACTAAGGGTTTTGCATCCAGGAAGAAAGAGGTCATTGTCTACCTCTACTCTTCCCTCATTAGGTCAGTCATCGAGTACAATGTCCCATTTGGCATGTACCTCACTAGACACCTGCAACAACTGGAGAGGCCGCAAAAGTACCTCACAAAGAGGATCCTAGGCCTTAAACACTTGTTCTGTATGGACAGACTCAGAAAACTCCAACTATTCTTTGTCTCATATCGCCTACCTAGAGGCGATCTCTGCTTGATTACAAAGCCATGTCTGACCCAGCTCTATTAGAAATGCTACATCTAAAGAAATCCCAATCCCTCCGCACCACAAGCCCCAGAGTCCTCAACCTCATTACCACAATAAGCAGAACATGCTGGAGGGACAGGTTCACAACCCAGAGACTACTCATGTTATGGAATAGACTTCCCATACATGTTAAACAGAGCACCTCACTGGCGCTCTTCAAGTGAAATCTTGATGAGTGGATGGGAAATAGAAAATTCACCCCGGGGATCACTCCAGCGGCTGTACTCGTCAGAGGCACTGGAAACTAAGGTTGGGTGGCATGATGCCAGGGTAATCCTATGGGCTAGGCTTGTAAAAGCTCCAGGGCCATTAGCCTAGTACACACCTATGAACACCAGCTAAAACATCTATTTCCACAACTGAGGAAAAAGCGGTAGAGCTAATGAATTAAAAAAAAAAGCGGTAAAGCTAATAAATTAAAAGAAAACAAACAAAAAAAAAAAAAAAAAAAAACACAAACAAAACCGCTCGAAAATTGTTCAGATAAGCCAATGACCCATGCTGTGTGTTAAAACTTAAGCACTTTCATTCTTTATTATACATATAATGAAATTATTGTATGTATAATAAAGAATGAAAGTGCTTATCTTTTAAAAAATAGCTTGGGTCATTGACTTATTTGAGCACTTTTTAAGCTGTAATCTTCTATTTCCTGTAGCCTTCTATTGCCGCGGTGGTACGGCGGTAGCGTTGTTACCTCACAGCAAGAGGTTCTCCCATTCGATTCTCGGCTTGGCTTGGGAGTGCCTTCTGTGTGGAGTCTGCATGTCCTCCCTGCTGTTGAGTAGCGTTCGAAAGACATGCGTGCATAAATGGGCATGCCTTCATTGAAGGTTGGGCGTTGAGCTGGCACCTTGGCGTTTCGTAAAAAATCTACTGCCAATCATTAGCGGACCGGAGTTCCACTGTGGCGACCTCTTACTGGGAAAAAGCTGGAAGACGAAACAAACATTTCCTGTAGCCTTCTGTTTTTCATCTGTATATACATGTACATGTATATATTTTAAAAGAGAACCAGTTATCTTTAAAGTCTCAGGGACAGTTTAGTTGAATTTTCACTCTAGAGTGACTGAAGACTTTTCCTGTAAGTTTTCCACCTCTGCCCCACCATAATACTGTCAGACTTCGCATGTTTTTTTTTTTCCAATTGCTTTCCATTTTTCTCTTTTTTTATTGACCATTTGGATTTCATGGACACTTCAACTACCAATTTCTGTTAACAAGTTACAGTAAGTTGCACACTTTCGATGCTTTGAAGTGTTCTCTGCCCAGAGCACGTTTTTTTAGCTGATTACACTAACAGTGCTAGCTTGGGATTCCTGTTAAGGGGACACTTTTATTGCATTCTGGTACTGTGTTGACTGTGGCCGGACTTACCATGCTTGTAACTTTCAGTGCAGCCAAAGGTTTACCCAAAGCTGCAGCAACAGGCATCACCATACATAGCTATGCCTGGCTAAAACGTATTTTGATAAAGACACCAACATTGCTTTTATGAATATACCTTTCTGTGTGCATGAAACATGTGGCACAGTCATTAAGGCACATAATAAAGAAAATGGGGCAGAAATCCCTGACTACAGGTGGCCTCAAGTTTTTATTCCCACATTGTTCCTAGTCCGCAGTCATCTGTGGTTTCAGTGGGTATAATGACGGCAGTTACTTAAGAAAGCAGTGCACTTTCACATCTAAGGATATCATTAGTAAAAGTACTGTATACTACAGTAATGTCTGAGATCCAGGATTCAGAATGTGTGTCTGTTGGTTTGTGCCACTTCTAGTGAACTATGATGCAGATTATAAAAACAGCTCAAAGTTAACTACAATTGTATTGGTATGCCAGATGAACAAGTAACCACATAGTGGGGTGATGTAACCATAACCCAGAAGAATTTTGTATTCTGTGCAGCTGTGAACAAATTTACAGTGTTTTAAATGTAGTGCAATGTAGTCTAGTCAGTATGACTTTTAAGTTCTTTAAGTGTCATTGTAGGCTTAATGTTCCTTCTCTGAGTCACTAAGATTAATTGTGTCTGACATTTGGTGGTGATGTCTGTACTTCAGTTTCATTTGGTATATTGGGCAACTGCTGTGATCTTTTTTTTAAATATGCTGTGTGTAGTATGCTGTGTTTTAATTTACTTAACTGCAGAGATTATTAAAGTTTCCACAGGAAAATTACTTGTGAATAATTCTTCTGATTTGTTAGTCTCCTGTGCCAGTGCGGAAATCATTGCATTATATGTGAATCTCCATATTAAACAAAAATGTTGTTTGATTTTTGTTGTGAAGTCAGCCAGCATCAGGGAATGATGTCTGTGTTACAAGTATGAAAACTGATAATCTGTTGGAAGTTTTTGGAAGTTTCATCTCCGTCATCTGTATGATTTAGTTTGGCACCTAAAGCTACCTTAGCCCCTCCCCTTTATACACAGTGTTTAGCACATAAGGACCACTCTACAGATCACTTTAGCCTTAATAAAAGTTGGTTAAAATTTTAAAATGGCCCCGCAGAACTGTTTTTCTTTAGCATCTTTTGTCAGAAAAGATGTCAGGCTTAATTTCGACTCACTGTGTGCCAGGGCCTCCCCCACATTGAGGATTTTTTTTTCCTGGTCTTGTCTTTACTCCCTCCTCTTTTTGAAGCAAATATTCCATCCCCAGTGTTAGGTTCCTGGCGGCTGGTCTTGACTGAATTGTTAGCGTCAACTTTACCCTCAAAAGTAACCATCAGCATGTCAACCTAGTTGCCATTTGGCTTTGGCTTCAAGGCTTTTGCCATTTGACATAGGCCCTTCAAGGTCGATGGTTCCAATCTGAGGTATGGAGTTGCTGGCAGTCCTAATGCCCACACTGCAGGCTTCCCTGCATTAACCTCCCGGATGGTAATTTGGGTTATAGTTTCCTTGGGACCTCACCTGGCTGCCGCTTCTACTGCCCATTACCTTATAGCGTGCAACAGTGAACCCAGGGAGAGTCATCAGGATGCTTTGGTTGTGTCCATATTTTAGTTTTCTCAACCTTATATCCCCTAAGATGAGGCTGTAGGGACAAGTGCAAGAGGAAGTACTTGAACTGTGACAGAATCTCCCACACCAGACATGGATGTTGGCCCGGGAGTCTGTTCCTGTCACCCCCTTACCACTTGATGACCCCAAGTCTGAGGGAAATTCAGGAGCTCATTATGGTTAAGGCAGAATGACCTTTTGACACCCCTTTTGAGTTTGAACTCATTCTTGCTGAGACCTTCTGGCCTTCTGAATCATTTTCTTTCGTGGTTACTCCAGCTGATGTGATGTCTCAGTTCATGACATAGAATGTTTGGAAGAACCTCTGTGTGGTGGCTGTAGTCCAGGCCTAAAAGGATCCTCTGCCCACCCTCTTCCGCGCTGGACAAGCTGCTTGCAGAAGACATGTATGGTGTCTGTGATTGTAATGGCTTCTCTAAAGAAGGCTCCCAAGCCCCAGTCCAAGGCCGTTCATTCTTCCAGTTAAGAATTCAGAGCATTTGACAGGCTGAGGAATCATATGACTTCATTCTTCACTTTTTCCTTGAGGGTGAGTACATGACATGTGTTAAAGATGTCCGAGGGACCTACTTGATGAACCGCCCAAACCCCGGAGGGTTGCCAGATTTAGAATTTAAAATGAAGTTGAAGTCTTAGATGGAAACACTGGGATCTGTGGCTAATCCGTCTGTAGACTTATCCCACATCTGTTTGGATTGTAGCTAGGGTGACAGACAGGGGTCTGACTCTGCATCACCATGTCTGGCCTTGTATGGTAGAATCTAAAAAAGGTACTGAGGCTGAATTCATGTATGCCCAGTTTAATGGAATTCTTAGGAGGCAGTCATCTTTAGCCTAGAATGTTGTCATTTGTTCTCAACACAGCCCCCAGTGTATTCACTAAATACATGTTGCAGTAGCTGGCTACAGAGCATTAAGATTTTCTCTGGTCAGTTGGCTGCTTGCAGTCGTAAGTATGGGCAGTTTGATTGTTTCATGGAATCATCTTTTCAGGCTTTTCCAGTCCTTGGGAATTAAAGTGAGCATCATAAAGTCCCAATTGATGCCCACAGTTACCTTTATAGGCTGTATTCTGTACACTTTGGCTTGTCATGCCTGTCTTCCTGTGGACAAGATTTTGTCCAAGTCTGCCATTCTTCAGATTTTGCACAGAAATGCAGTTCCTGCAGATTTCTGCCTTCAAGCACTGGGGTTTATAGCATGCACAGTTTTGATGGTTCTGCATGCAAGATTTGTCACAATGGACTTGTGAATTCAACTTCTCTCTGGGCAGATCTTTTCTAGGTCTTGTTCTACAGGTAGCAGTGACCAGAGATTGCTTTTGGTCACGGGTGGGGGTGGGGGGATCATTGTTTGGAGAAGACTGTCCAAGACTGTAGTCAAACCAGAAGTAAAGGCTACACATCATCATTCTGGAATTGAGGCCATCCTTTTCATACTGCAGGCTTTTCAGGACTGCTTGCCATCTGTTGGGATGGTAATTTACTCCCAACAATAGGAAGAAACAAGAGTGCAGCTCCGGTACTGGAAGAAAATGGTAGCTAGTAACAGCAAAAAACAACCAACAAATCAGCCACCGAACTCAAAACTTGTCGAAGAATGTGTTTAATACCATAGATTGGTTAAACACATCCACAGTTCAGCGCTTTGGTCTGTAGCACTAAGACATCATCAGAACTATGAATTCTATTATTGCAAAAATTTTTGGTATTCCCAAAATCCACACTAATCCGTCTGACCCCCCCCCCCCCCCTTACCTCCAATTGTAGCTGTTAGTGGATCAATTACAGAGCCTCTGGCCACGTTTATTGACCAAAAATTGTTTCCTTCCCATGTATTATAATATATGAGAGACTCATGGGACCTCTTGGATAAACTGAAGGGAATACCAGCAAAAGATGAATTATTTTTGGTTACTTGTGATGTAAAAGTTTATTTACTGTAATACCCCACAACCTGGGGTTGGAGTGGTTCAGAGAGATTGTAAAATGATTTGGCTTACTTTCTGAAACAGATTATGAATTGGTTAGTGAGTTCATGGACTTGGTGTTAAACAATAGCTTTCTGATCTTTGAGGGTGAATTTTACAAGCAGACTGTTGGAGTGGCTATGGGGCCAAGATGTCCACCCATGTTTGCAAATGCTGTCTTATTAAGATGGGAATTAGAATCGCTTTTTAAACTCCCAATCTTTTCCAAATGTGCTGGCTACTTCAGATACCTCGATGATTTACTTATCATTTGGGAAGGAAGTGTCAATGAACTTGAAGAATTCATACTACAGTTAAAAGCCAGCACCTCATTTTAAAATTCACATATTCCTTTGAATGTGACCAGGTTAATTATCTTGACATTGACATCAGAAAAGAAGTTAATGAAGAATTCACTGCCAGGATTTACAGGAAGTTCACTTATTGTAACACATTTCTGTTTTTCACCGGTTGCCACCTCTTCCATCAGAAGAGGGTGGTGGTAAAAAGTAAAAATTTTCAGAACTCTCTCGGTTGACCTTGGATGACATAGTGTGCCTTGAACAATTCCACATTCTAAGATCTATGTTTTTGGACCGTGGCTATCCCCCCTACCACTTCTGGATTCAGTTAGAGATTAGATATGTGCAGAGAGAAGCATTAAATATGCTGCAATCATCAAGAAAGGGCTGAATCAGCTCGATAGGAAAGACAATCAAGCAGGTTTTAATTGACAAACTAATATGGTCCTGCATTACACTTTGGATGTCAAGGACATTGAAAAGATTTTGCAGAAGAACTGGTTCATGCTACAATGTGATGAAAGCATCAGAGTTTTTTGTACACCATCTTTTACCTGTAAAAACAAATCTAACATAAAATCTCTTCTTGAGAAACCTATTGATCATCATAAGGGCTTTTTATTTACCAGGAGATGTGGGCATTGTCATCATTGCCCTTATATAAAACACTTGTTACATTGGCACCCTTTTGTGCATCTTGTCCCACTTTCTATTTGGGAAAAACTAAGAACTCTTTGCATAAGCGTGTCTGTCAACATGTTTACAGTATTCAACGTAAGGACAGTAAAGGTGCTCTGGTCAGGCATTCCATTGTTTGTGACAAATTCACCAAGTTTACATTTCTAGTTCTTGAGCAAATACAAAATTCTCCTTGTGTAGGGACTGGCAGAACAAACTGCTTCACCGGGAAATGTCATGGCAGCTTAAGCTGGATGCTGCCAACTTTCCCGGTTTAAATGAAAGTATTTCTGTCAGTAGTGAACTAAAAAGGAGAGCCAGCAAAATATGATTTTGTGTTTCATCATTTGTTTAGTTATTATTTTTGCCTAGTTTGCATTTGTGTTTTGGTTCAGGTTTTAAAAGTTTTGACTTATTTTTGTGTTGTTACTTTATTTTTTCTCTTTCACATTGATTTGATTTACATGGGAGGTGCGTCTTCTGCACTTAAGTTTTAAAATGGCTTCCACAAGCAGTACATTCATAGTACTGATGATGTCTTAGCATTACAGAAGAAAGTGCTAAACTGTGAACGTTTTTAACCTATGTTTGGTATTAAACACATTCTTCAACAAGTTTTGAGTTTGCAGGCTAATTTGCTGGTTGTTCTGCTGTTACTACTCCCAATAATGACTCTGTGGTGTGGTATATGAACAAGCAGGAGTTCCCATTCCTACCTTCATTGTTGTGAGGTCATGAGAGTATGGGAATGATCTTTTGCTACAATTTGCTTTTGAGTTGCTTCTCACATCTTGGATCAAGCCAGTTGCCTTGCAGATCAGGTCAGGTTCTATTTGCTAATGCATCATGAGAGGTTTATTGATCAGTGGCATGGACTGTATTCCATCACTGGAGGTAACTTTGCTGTGACCTGTTTGTATCCCTGATCAGCTCCAAATGCAGCAGCTTCTTTTCCTTATTCCACCCCACGAAAAAGTCTCAGAGAGGTAGTCATCCAGAGGTACCCCTCCTCGATCTCCTTTGCATACAAATTACTTCCCTGGATACACTTTTCCTCCAGTCTTCCTTACTCCATACTTCTTAGTGAAGGCCAAGATCTGAAAAGCCAAAGTTATCCTTATAGCCACATTTTTATCCCAGCATTTGTAGTTTTTGTCTGCTTTGGGTTCATCTCTTGGACAATTATCTCCCTTGATGCTGCCCATGAACCTCTTCCTCCGAACCTTCCCTCCCTTCAGTTAACCACTTGGTTTCTCCAGATGTTCTTCATGTTTCACTGTTGCAGTCATCACATTTGGGTTATCTGCTTGCAGTAGCCCTCCTTCGGCCTGATTAACAAAGTCTTGGGTCCTGCGTCAGTTGCTGTCTATTCTTCCGTGACGTCAGGTAGTCAGGGATATAAAACTTGCAGCTGACACCATTACATCAGTCTTTCTTGCCATGTGGTGCCCGAAGCCGAAACAGTTCGCAAGTGCCGGTCGGTCGACTCCTGAAATTTTCGTTTCAGAGTTTCAGAACCGAAGTCTTCAACTAAAAGCTAAGTACCCCATTGGGGAAACTTTTTCTTGCTCTAAACCGATGTCAGTAAAAGTAAATAATTGCATGTCTTGTGGAAAGCAAATACCTCATAAAGATTTTCATTCTTACTGTATTCTTTGCCTAGGCCCTGACCACGACGTACCTTGCTGTCAGTTTTGTGCCTTATTAAAACAACGAACTATCTGTCGTCGGTATATTTTCACTTCTAAATATTTTGGTGCTCGGTTCAATTATCCAGGTATGTCTATGGTAAGCCATCCGACTACCGACATTCCAAAAAAACACAAAGATAAAGACAGAGATAGGCCGCGTAGGTCCAAAGCTGATGACGACGCTTCTCCTAAGCCAGTCACCAGTTCGCTGGTACTCAATGAGGTGCTTTTGCAGGCCCTGATACCCGCTACTTCAGATTCGCAGGCCTCTACTGAGACTCATTCGGAGTCCGGTATGCCGCTTGATGCTTCAACTGTGGAACCTGCGGATGTCTGTACCTTGGATGGGTCCGGAGCTGCTGTGCAGGCACTGGCTTCTGAGGGTGTATTCAGGTCTACTGACTTGCATATTAAACTGATGCCGTCTTCTTCTTCAAGGCCTAAAACTCGAACCATGCCTAGAAAACTGACGCCCAGACCGCATGGTCAGGCCTCTATGCCTAAAAAACAAATTATAAGAATGGCTGAAGACCTTGTTACTTTAATCAGGGGAAGCCAACTTTCCCCCTCTAAGAGACCTAGGACTGAGTTTGCTTATGATACTTCTGACCAGGATTCTGAAATTTCTGTTTCCTCTGATGACCAGGATTTACCCTTATCTACCTATGAGGATTCTGATGCTGAGGACTCTATTCCCTCTGCTCCCCCCACCAGAGGATTTCTCTTTTGGTGAAACCTTGCATACTCTTAGGGCGCATTTTTATTGGGAAAGTCAGGATTTCTATGATTCTAAAAAGAGGCTTAGGGATTTCTTACTCCTGCCCCAGCACAGGCCTTTAGCTATCCCTTCTGTACTAGACATTGTTAATGATGCCTTTTCGGAATCTAGCTTGGTCTCTGACTGTTACCTCCTGCTCCCAGAAAACCTGATAAGTAACAAGTTCCTTTTCAAAAATCCTACTGCGGATCCTGAGACCATCTCACAGGGACCCAAGGGCATTAAGGCTACTACTGCTAAAAATCCTACCCCCTCTGATAGAGATTCCAGAGCGCTGGATAGATGGGGTAAGAAGGTATACACTTCTGCAACCTTGGCCATTAGGGTCTTAAACTGCCAGTTTCATATGTTAAAGTATCAGCAACATATTATTGGATTGCTTAAACAGAAAATGACGTTGATTCCTGATTGTGCTGAAAATAAGGATTTACAGGATTTAATGCATTCTGTTGAACGGGTTGGAAAACATACTTTGCAATGTCGTTTTGATTCACTGGAGGCATCTTGCAGGGCTGCTGTCACTGGGTCTGTACTTAGAACACATGCTTGGCTTAAGGAGCAATCCTTGCCAGATCATGTTAAAGCTAAAGTACTGGATGCTCCCTTAAATCAGGACCGCCTCTTTGGCAACAAGGCAGAAGTTGTTCTTAAAAAGATGGAGGAAAAAGCTAAATCTTTGCAAACTGTTAGATTTCTTACAAGAACAACCTCCAAGATTTAGTAGGCATTGGCCCTCTAAGAATTGGTCCTTTCCTGCCTCTTCCAGGCCTTCTCAGTCCAAACCCAGATCCAGTAGAACACCCAGGCTTCAGTCCCAGGGTACGCACAGGACTAAGCAGTGGGGAGCCACCACTTCCAAATCTGGGAGTAATAAAACTCCGGTAAACTGTCTCAATGACTTAACTTTAAAACTTCAAAGCACTTCTCAACTGACTGGGAACTCATTACCCAGGACAAATGTGTTTTAAATATAGTTTCCCAAGGATACAGATTTCACTTCCACACATTACCAACCCGAAACGTTGGCCAGATCTGCCTTCAAATCAGTGGGCAGAGGCTCAAAAGCAAGTACTCTCTCTCTTAAGCATAAAGGCCATTCATACTGTACCAGAAGAGGAAAAGGTACCCGAAACGTTGGCCAGATCTGCCTTCAAATCAGTGGGCAGAGGCTCAAAAGCAAGTACTCTCTCTCTTAAGCATAAAGGCCATTCATACTGTACCAGAAGAGGAAAAGGTACAAGGTTTCTATTCAAGACTTTTCCTGGTACCCAGAAAAGACAATTCATGGCGTCCTATCCTGGATCTGTCTACTTTAAACACCTTTTTGGTGATTCCAAAATTCAAGATGCTAACTCTTCACCAGTTGCTTCCTATGCTAGGCAAAGATGCCTGGTTGGCAACACTCGATTTAAAGGAAGCATACCTGCACATCCCAATCAGTGAATCTTGCAGAAGATACCTACGCTTCAAAGCAGGCTACATGCACAATCAGTTCTCTGCACTGCCCTTTGGCTTGTCTACTGCGCCCAGGGTATTCACAAAGTGCCTAGCTCCAGTCATTGCATTTTGCAGGCAAAGAAATATTCAAATATACCCATACCTCGACGATTGTCTAATTCAGGCAGAAAGCCAGGACATGCTTTTGAATCATCTGGCTTTTGTACAAAGGGTGCTAACTTGCCTGGGTGCACCCTAAACGAAAATAAATCACACCTGGTACCCTGTCAACAAATTATATTCCTGGGAGCAAGCTTGAATACAACTTCCCAGATGGCTTTCCTCACGCCAGAGAAACAAATTAATTTGACAACCTACTTCAAACAAGTGGCCTGAAAAACCCTGCTATCCGCAAGGCAAGTACTGCAAACCTTTGGGTTCATGGCCTCCTGCATTCTTCTAATTCCATATGCAAGACTGCATATGAGGAAACCACAATGGTATCTGAAAAGCCTATGGTGTCAACATTCTCAGGATCTAGAAGCAATGATTCCTATCATACCTTGCCTAAGGTTAGAGTTCTTTTGGTGGGCAGAGGCCTGCCACCCAAACAAGGGACTGCCATTCACTCTACCCCCTGCCGCCTAAACCCTAACAAGAGACACATCAGATTATGCATGGGGGGGCTCACCTGGCAGGGAAGTGCATTCAGGGCAAATGGAACCCAAGTCAAATGCACCTGCATGTCAGTCAGAAAGAAATGTTAGCTGTACAGAATGCTATGACAGCCTTCAAGGACCACATTCTTCCAGGACAATTAATGGTAAAGATGGACAACATCACTGTTATTTGGCACATAAACAAGCAGGGTGGTACCCATCCTTACCCCCTCTGCAGACTAGCCATGGCATTGTGGAACACAGCCTTGAGCTACCAATGCATCTACAAGCTCAATTCCTGCCAGGAAAACTAAATACACTGGCAGACAGACTAAGCAGAAACCTCATGGACCCACACAAGTGGAAACTGGAGCCAAAGACTTTCAACATGTTGACAAACAAATGGGGGAGCCCAGATATAGACCTATTTGCCTCCCCCCAGAACTACCAATTAGACAAATTTTTGCACAAGGACTCCCCACAAACAAGCTTGGAAAGTGGATGCTCTGTCCTTCTGCTGGAAAAAACTATCAGTTTATGCCTTTCCTCCTCTGCCTTTCCTCTCCAAAGTACTACTAAAGATCAAACAGGACAAACCAAGGACGATATTGATTGCACCAGACTGGCCACGCCAACACTGGTACCCCCTCTTGTGCAGTGTGTCTCTGTTGGCCCCATGGCACCTGCCTCAGACCCGTACCCTGTTGTCTCAGCAGGAGAACCAGATTCTGCGCCCTCAGCTTCAAAACCTGAACCTAGCAGCCTGGCTAATTACCTAATCTCTCCTTTATCATCCCTCAGTAAACCCGTGATGGATATCATTTTTACTAGGCAAGGAGGCCTAGTACTAGAAAATCTTATGCTGAAAAATGGAAATGATTCTGTGCTTGGAACCAATCTCAAGGGATGAGCACAGCAGCGCCCAACTTACCTCAGATTCTACAATACTTAACTGAGATGCTTCACAAGGGCCTTTCTTTTTCCTCCATCAAAATTCACGCCTCCGCCATTTCAGCTCATTGTAACACAGAACCTCCCCTCTTTTCTTATCCACTGCTCAAGCAATTCTTCAGAGGGGCCAATGATTTAAGACCACCCAGGAGAGCCCCAACTCCAGCGTGGGACCTTAGAGAAACTCACTCTTCCTCCTTTCGAGCCAGCTGCTACTGCAGATTTAAAATTCCTTTCTTGGAAAACAGCCTTCCTTTTAGCAATCACTTCAGCAAGAAGGGTATCTGAATTTACAGGCCCTTATGGCAGTGGAGCCTTTCATCATCTTTTATGCGGACAGCGTGTCCCTCAGAACCAATCCCTCCTTCATGCCCAAGGTGGTATCCAGTGTGGCTCTTAATCTGTCTATTCATTTGCCAACCTTTCCTAATCCACAGAACAAAGGGGAACGGATGCTGCACTCCTTAGATGTGCACAGACAACTTAGATTTTACTTGGACAGGAGTAAACCTCAAAGGAAATCTGAACAACTGCTGGTGGCATTTGCTGCAGGGGCAGAGGGGAAGGCTATTTCAAAGCAAACCATTTCAAAATGGATAGGCCATTGCATTCATTTCTGCTGTAAGCACCATGGAAAAACTATCCCACAGGGGATCTGACCCCATTCAACCAAGGCTGCATCTACCTCTGTAGCCTTTCTCAGAGGTGTCACTACCAGGGACATCCTAGAAGCTGCTACCTGGAGTTCTGTACATACGTTCACCAAGCATTACCATTTGCCAATTTTCTCTAAATCCAGAGCTGGCTTTGCCACTGCAGTCTTGCAGGGCCTTATAGCTGGTCTAATGCTATCTGAATTCCTCCTCCCATCCTTAGCTTTGGGAATCTACCCAAATGTGATGACTGCAACAGTGAGACACGAAGAACATAGTACAGTTGTGTACACTTACCATAAATGTAGATGTTCGAGTGTATTCACTGTTGCAGTTCTGGTTACCCTCCCTCCAGCCCCCTGACTTTTTTGTCTATACCTCTACTCTCCTGTGCTATGCTTAAAAGCTTTTTGGTGTATTTGCTTTTTTTTTGGCGGTATATCCTTGTGTGTATATATGTATGTATGTATGTATATGTATATATATATATATATATATATATATATATCTATATATATATATATATATTATACCAAATAGTAACTGGCAGAATGACCAAGGCAGCATAAAAAAAAAAAAAAAAATTCTTCAAACGTTTATTAAAGAGGTAAGCGCTTTCACATAAAAATGCTTCTTCAGACCTTTACACAGAATAAAAAATGGTCGAATATATACTATACAAGAAACAAATCCACCAATAAAAATTCAGACTCAATTATCAACACTAATTAATATAAATCTGCTAAGTAAGAAAAAAAAAAAATATATATATATCATATAAACATACTATTAAAATACTTATATATAAAGATTATACATTAAAGATGAACATTTATTTAGGAACCCTCCGCTTTTTCAGAAAAGGTTTTATAGAAGCTCTTTCATTAAGACCATGGCACCTATCAGCTCTTAGGATTATCATCCAATTATTTTCTTTAAACTCAGTGTGGTTTCGTATGTCTCCAAAACGTAAACTAGGAACAACAATATCAATCACTCTAAAGGTGAAATGATGTACCTCACCATGTTCCATAACATGCTTAGACAAGGCATTACTAACCATGCCCTTTCTTATGGTGTATAAATGTTCCCTAATTATATCACGCAAAGAGCGATTAGTTTTGCCTACATAAAACGATGAACAGATCACACATTGGGCAAGATAAACAACATTCATAGTTTTGCAGTTCGCATTCAGATGAAAAGAAAAAGATCTTTTTGTATCTGGATGAACAAACAACTCAGAAGTATTAATATAGTCACAAAAATTGCAACACCCACATGGTATAGTAATACCAGTCTTAACAGACCCATCACGCAATGTTTTCTGACCACAAAGGATTCTCTTCAGGTTCTTTTTATTCCTGAAAGTAAATTTCGGACTAGGACCAACAATATCACCTAGTTCAGAATCAACTTGCAATATGGACCAAAATTCCCTAAAAATACTACAAAGTGTATTTTGATCTCTTGTAAAAAAATAATGGAATCCTCACATAATCAGAATATCCAGGAACCTTAGGTTTTACTAAGTCTGGATTAATTGACTTAGGTCCATAATAAGGAGCTGCTGGTCTGACTCTGAGAGAATTCATATCAGACCAATTGGACTGGATCTCTTCTTTAGTATACCCTCTGGAGACAAGTCTATGTTGTAACTCACTAATATCAGAACAAAAACCATCAACAGTGGGATTGAGTCTGGAGACTCTAATCCCTTGGCCACGTATTAAATTCCGAAACACGTGGTTCGGATGCATACTACCTCTTGATAGTAAAGTATTACGAGAGCAGCTTTTACAGTGAACCCCTGTATTAATCAAAGGCCCTGGGAGTTTTTCAACAAATAACTCCAAAAACACAACCTTTTCACTAGAGGCAACCATTGTGAAAGATAAACAATGACATAACTTACTTATCTGTGCAAAAAAAGTTTCTAAATCAACAGCACTACCTTTCCAAAGAAGAAAGACGTCGTCTACAAAACAACGATAAAACACAACATTAGTAATAAATGACTCCGTCTTAAACAAGACTTCAGGCTCCCAATGTGCTAGAAACATATTGGCATAGCTATTGGCACAAGAAGTGCCCATAGCTACGCCATGTCTTTGGATAAAAAACTCATCCTGAAAAATAAAAATATTATTCTCCAAAATTATTTCTAAAAGAAAACAAATCAATTCAATCTTCGTGGGTTCATAATCACTATGAGCCTTCAAATAATCATGTATATAGCTAAGTCCTATGTCATTAGGTATCATCGTGAATAGGGACTGGATATCCATTGTAACAAAAATTATGTCCTCTAACGTGTCAATCACTTGGATACATTCATACAAATCCACAAGGAATTGTTTAGATCCTTGTAAGACTGTTCTGTTGACTTCAGTGACCGGTCTCAAATGTCGCTCAATAAAAATTGATAAGGGCTCAGTAATCCAACCACCTCCGGAGACAATAGGTCGCATAGGAGGATTGGTCGGATGTTTATGAATTTTCGGGAGTCCTTGACTAACTGGAACCAAAGGGTCTGACACAACAAAAAAATTTAAAGTCTCTTGCAAGAGATCTTTGAAATTGGGTTAGTTTCTGAAGAGACTTTAAAATTTTTTCTCTTGGGTCATGGCCAGGGTGCTGGACCTCTTCAAAGTCTCTCTTTGTACCATTTTGGAATATGGGGCATAGATTAATTTGTCCCTCATTTTCTCATTTGTTAAAGTACACCTAACAGCCATATCAGATTTTCATCAAGGTGCAAATTAGTTTTCCTTAGCTGTTTTAAAAATCTGCAGTAACCTTCCCTGAGAAGCACCTTCTTGCTTCATCCACCCTTCAAATTCCTCTTTGGGACCTTTGCATTGGAGAAGCAAACTCTTCCTCCCTTTGAACAATCTTCTTCTGCAGAAGTAAAGTATCTAACATGAAAAGCTCTTTAATTGCTTGAACTTCATCTACAAGGATGTCAGATCTGCAGGCTTTGTGTGCCAGACTTCCCTGCCCATTTTTCAAGAACAGGGTGTCTGTGATGGTGAAAATCACCACAGAATCTATCACATTTTAGTTCATTAACCTTGCTGTGTTTTTTTTCCTAATTACTTCAATCATGGGGAATATGGTGCATTGTTTGGATACACAGGTAATGCAGATTTTATTTGGGCAGAACAAATTGTATAAGGAAGTATCCCCAGCTTTTTAATTCTTTTAATGACAAAATGTGAGTTCTGAAGTGCTCCAGAAGCCCTTTCTGTTTGATTTTTACAACAAGTAAGATGTTGCTGTCAACATATTGCAAGCCTTTTGGCAGATTCTGCATATGTGAATTCTGCCAGATATACTGCCACCTTATAAGTCTTCTTCAGAAACACTTTTGTGGATAGTTTCATAGCTGCTATGTGGCTATCACTGTACTTTTACAGAGCACTATATACTGGTTGTGATCAGTAGATTGAGGGCTTCCTTCAGGACCACTGTAATTTTGGGAGCTCTTCCATGAGGAGCCACCCAAGAGGTCTAACTTGTGACTGTGACATATATATGATGGAGATGAAACTCCCAATGTTAAATACAAAGGTTGTATACGTACTGTAATGATAGATCTGTGATGGCAGTTTCATTTCCATCACCATCTGTACTTTCCTTTATTCCCTTTTGCCCTGAACCTAGTGGATACCTTTTCTGTTTGGGGACAGCTTTTAATATGAGGTCTCATTGTGTTGCACTCTGTCTTTGTGAACTTCAGAAATCTGAAGAGGAGTTCTTAGGCACTGCATATTATAGGTAGGGGCTAAGGGTAGTTGGGTAAGTTTCTGGTGCTAGGCTGACTAATTACTGCTGGTCTTTCTCCTACAAGTAATGGAGATGAAATTGACAGTGCAGATTTATCATTACAGTAAGTATGTAGTTTTAATTTCTCATAATTACTTGGTCGGACGAGAACTAGGGAATCAGATTAGGTGGTCTTCTAGTAAGGGTGAAATGCCAAGATTAGGTATTAAGGGAAATGGCTTTTTCTTACCACACTTCAGCATTGACAGTGGTCATGAATGAGCAGGCTAATAGTGAAAGGGGAAAATGAAACTGGGGAGCCACAAAATGGGGGTGTAAGGGAAAACTAGAGCAGGTTTGACTGGGAATTAAGAGTCATAGAAGAGACTGTTCAGGACAAGGAGGAGTCAAAATGGGATCAAGGAAGAAGTAAGAGGTCAGATAGTACAAGAGGTTGTAAAAAGAGCAAAAGAGTGAGCAAAGAAGTAGAGAGAGAGTGGGAGAGGGAAATAAAGTACAGTCAGACATATGAGCATAAAAAGGAAAGTTATAGATCTAGAGATGAAAAAGGAAAAACAAAATAGATACATAGAAGAACTTTGTCCTTCTTTTTCTATTTGTGGTAAGAGAGTGGAAGAGGGCAGTAAAATATATTGAAAGATATAGACAAAGAGGGGAAGGACGTAGAGATAGAAATGAAGAAGTAAAAATAAGAAAGGAACTCAGAAGAACTTAATGTCCTTTTTCCATTTTGATACTTCAGGTATCGGAGATGGAAAAGGATGTTGCAGAGGGGAGAGGGTTTTTGATGGCTACATAGAGAAAAAAGAGGAGGGGCTCTGACATGGATACTACATGAAAGAACGGAAGACAATGCCATTCAGAATGTAAGAAAAAGGAATGGGAAGAAGACAGAGAAAGAGGGAGAAATAAGAGAAGAGGATAGATTAGGGTTCTTCTGGGATATTTATGGTGACAGTAATGAAGAAAAGAGGCAAATCGAAAGAAATGATGTGGGGGTGCTTTTATGAGAGGAGAGGAGAGTACTGGAAGAACCATTTAGTAAAGACTAAATTAGCAAAGCTGTGAGGGAGTTGAAAAGGGAATGAGGTATTGAGAAGTGATGTATTCCAAGTGGAATTCTGCAAAATTTTATGAGTGACTGCAGGGGAAACCAGCTACTACCTACAACACAGGAAAAGAAAAAAGAAAGCCACCAGAATCAATGAAGGGAGTTATAGTCCTGATCTCAAAAGAAGAGAAGGAAGTAATACATGTAGGGACCGTAACATAAGTAACCCTGAGCAATATGAATGATAGGATACTTGCTAAAGTTCTAGTCAGAAAAATGGATAAAATAATTCCAAAAATACATTCAGGAAGAGCGGGTGTGATTTCAGAGTACAGTGTCTTCCAGCAACTGTAAGTTTTTAAGATGAACACCGAGAGCTCAAGTAAGCAGGAATATTATTCAACATGAAATGGCACTTGGCTCATTCAGACTGTGTTTCATTTTGGAACATTAGAGGAGGGCAAGAAAGGCCTTTTGCAATTTGATAGAAGTGCTACAAAAGACCCACAGTAAAAACCGTAGTGAAAGGGCAGTGTACCCTGACTAATCAAATATAAAAATGGACAGGATGGAAATGTCTGATATTCTTAAATCTGTTCATCGTAGAAATGGAGGTTATGACCCAAGAGATGCAAAGGTCCTTAGATTAGGGAAAAGCACAGAAGGAGGTGGCAAAGCTAGGTTCCTTTTGTTGGTAATGACTGCATGCATTTAGCAAGAAGAGCTGATATGGCTACAAAAGTGTTTGTCTGCAAGTTAGGAGGGTGTAACCAAGCAATGGAGTTAGACTGCATTCTGAGAAGGACAGTAGTTGATATGACAGTAGTGAAGGAGAGGAGCAGGCAAGAAGATAAGAGAATGGACTGGGGGTTACCATAGAGTCCTGGGGCTAAATATTTTAGGTGAAAATGTGGGGCAGACTAAAAGAAAAAGAAAGGAGAGCTGCAGCATGCTGGAAAAGGAAGTAGCAGAAACTTATCTGGGGTAGAAAGGTAACATCATTGGTAGAGAGAATAAGAACGAGGATGGGATATGCTCTTAGGAATATGCCTGTGACAAGAAGGGAGAGTAGAACCAAAAAAAAAGCCCGATGAAAGTTGATAAGTTCATTTGAGGCAACAAAAGTCCTAGGATTAACAAAGGCAAGTTAGGAACAAACATATAATGAGGGTGAAAGCCCCAGATTTTGAAAGATATCCCAAATTATATAGGGATAAATCAGTGGCTTAGAGGTCAGGGAAAGAGAGAATGAAAAGAACAAGTAAAAAAAGTGGAGGAGGGTGGAAAGGGGGATAAGTGAAAGGCTGAACAAGGAAGGTATAATGTAGAAAATACCAGGAATTACTTGAGAATTAGAAGGTATGCCAGATGAACACATAAAAAGTAAAGGTTTGATGCAGAAGAGAGAAGAATAGTATGAAGGAGGCTAGGAGGTAGAGAGAAAAATCATACAAGGGAGAGGATGGACCAAGCTAGACAAGGTTCTACACAGTTCTACATAGTTCATTATGGACAGAAACAATCGACAAGAAAAGAGACATGGAAGAGTTTTGGTAGGGTTCAAATGAGTTTAGTAGAAGGTTGCCGAAGATGACTGTGGAGACTGCAACAAAGAAGGAGAAGGAGAAAGTGAGATGATTTAGAAAAGGTTTAAGATTTAGAATTTATGAGGACCTTGGAAAGAAAATGGAGGAGGAAGGGATGAAGAAGTTAAGGAATATGTGTCATTTTCTTGAATCTCCTAAATGTTTGACAAAACACATAGACACCACAAATCAAAACAGGAAAAATATCTTTTGTTTCAGGGCGCTGTGCCTCTACAACCCCCTTTAATTATATATACTAACTGTGAGATTGCACTACAGCAGAGAAAGGGTCAATTTCCTGACTCTGACTGTACAGTGATTTCCCCGATCACCACTATGCCATGGCAATTTCAAATTTGACGTTCTGGATGTCAGTATTGTGTCACTCGAGATTCAGAATGTTTCTTGGAATTGACGTACTCCCTCATTAAGAAGACATTGGCAGGATAAGGAAGGATGAGATATGGTTGAGAAAGAGTGAGAGACATTATGGAGAACAGCCAGAAAAGTGAGGATCTTAATGAAGAATTTTAACACACGGCTAAGAATGTTATGCAGATGACTGCCGCTACGAGGTTTAGTAACTGTTAGATATGTGGCACTGGAACTACGTAGATAATTCATATGTTATGGGAGTGTGAGTGGGCTAGGCAGATACAGCAGGAGGAGGTGAGAGAATGGAGGAAATTGGGAGGATAAACCTCCTCAGTGGGTGGGAACTCTGTCTCCTAGATCTAGACACACAACCAGAAGAAGTAAGTGGTGAGGTTAGGAAACAAATCTTAGTATTGAGTAGAGGGGAAAACAGAATCGCAGATAATTAGTTGCGAAAGGAGCAGACAAACACAAGAACTAAATGAAGCAGATACAATGGGAAACATAATGAAGAAGGTAAAGCATAGACAAGCAGGAGAAATAACCCCAAAGAAATGGCAGCAGGTGGGGGAGAAATAGCCCAAAGAAATGGCAGCAGGTGCGGGAAGGATGTGAAACAAGTTTGGGTCTCCATTATGAGTAAGAGAGGGAGTAAAAGAGGAAGATAATAGTAAGCTGAGGGGATAAAAAAGGGAAAAGGGAAGGAAGGGTGGGAGGAGAGGAGCAGTGGACTAGACAAGGGACAACAGGAATGTATGTGGGTTAGAAAGGGAGAAGAGGAGGGGATAGCACAGTTAAAGATAGGTTAGGTTGATCATTGAAGGTGTACAGCAGATTATCAGAAAAAGATAAGAAACAAATGTTAGACATTAGTAATGGATCCAAATGAAAATGAATATATATGTAAATTCTGTATTGCTAAGTATATGAGTGATTACTGAAGCCAATAGAAGTTATGGAATGAAAAAATAGCAATTTCTACCCCCACTTGAGCATTCATTTTCTTGGTGTGGTTATGGTAGCATTAGTTTATCTCAGTGGTGCACAACCTTTTTGTGGGGAGGGCTACTACACAAATTCTTAATGCATCTCCGGGCCGCCTCAAAACATAGTAAGTCGTTACGAGTTAACAATTGGGTACAGGTGACTGACATTTTTACTTAAGAAAGTAGTCATGAAATTTCTGTTTTCTAACTTTGTGTTTAACTTTATTCTGGCTTGCAGCCATGACTTATTACAAACTCTTGCAAAAAGTTACTACTGTTTACAGACTACACGTTATAAACAACAAGGAATAGTTACTTCCGCTGCTAAAATTAGAGGTGTGTGCAACTGCACTCAGTTAAGTAAGCACGTGCTGGAATGTTGGCATGACTGGAGTAAGGCATAGCATTTTTCACTTTTTTTTAAAAAAAAAATTTGGTTACTCTCTGGGTGCCGGATGGTATTGCGTTGAGGGTCGGATTTGGCTCCGGGGCCGGACGTTGTGCACCACTGGTTTATGTGCACCCTGAGTCATGTTATACAGTCAACAAGATACATTTTTCATGTTTCTGCAGTGCTGAGGTACCATTATAGGGGTTATGAATGATGTCGTTAGGCTGGAGATCAGTGTTGTTATTGTGTACTCATCCCTCTAGATTTGTGTGGTGCATTTGACAGCATTGTTTGTGGTTTCCTGACTGATCCTTTCCATTGCTGTGGTCTGTCTGCTGCACATCTTCATAGGTTTGCCCCCTGTTCTTTATTTCTTTGTTGTACTCCTTTTGTACTTACTGACTCATGCCATGCAGTGAGTGGGTGGGTTGTAATGGTGCAGCTGCAGAGCTGCTGAAATACGTTGCTAAGTTATGATGTTTCGTCCATTATACTCTGATGGACACATGGTCTGCGCTTTAAGACTTTTCCTGTTTCCCACATAATTACAACGCAATACAGAAAAGAGCATCTTTTTACTTCCTCTGAAATTAGATGCATTCATCAGTCCTTTAATGTCTTATTTCCTTGGCAACAGGCATACTTTGTTGACCTTGTTATTCTATTACTTTTCTTTATTGAAGAATTGTTCCTTTATGCTTAAGTATATACGTTTTTGGTTAAAATACAGCTTCAGGCCATAGGTGATTTAGTGCAAGTGTGGTTTAGTTTTATTTTAGTAAGATGCATGGATTTAGTTGTAGTTGCAGTATTTGCTTTGCTTGCTTGAGAGAGGGAATGGTTTGGATTTCAGTTTGCAATGGAAGGTGGTTCATGCCTGCCACTCTTCTTTAGCTGACTGATAGTTTCCTGCTTGCAAGTAAGCACTGTGCTTATATAGGCTTATGAAAAAAAGTGTTGCACATCTTTAGAGGGGAACAACGGTTGCTTCGTTATATGTCATATTGTGAATTTTGTTATACTGAAGTCTCTTTTTTTGATAGCTTGAGGAGAGATGTAAGTTGGACACAAAGCCTAAAGGAAGAAGCCAGGGAAGAATTTTTAAAGGAAGATGAACTGACAGAATGTTTAAAAGGCATTCACATTTGGTGGTCATATACTTGTTGCCCACGATTCTTATATTAACTTTTAACTGATGATTTTAAATGAATAGTTTGAATGTTGGAATTAACGTGGCTGATTTATCTTAAATCTGAACTAATTTGCTTAAGTCTTTTGTGTTTCAACTAGGACTAATTAGATTAGTAACTAGAATTCTGGATAGCTGATTTCTGTGTGACATTGTTACTTCTGTTACCCTTTTAGAATGTTGTGGTCTGCTGTTTGCCTTTGCCTCATATAATGAATGAAAAAGTCCCTTGGAGCACGCCTGTAAGTTGTAAGTAAATGATTAGATGACAATATGGCTTTGGTGCTGGCCTTTTCCATGGAGGAAGAACTGTACTAGGCCAGTGGCCCTAGAGCCTTTACAACCATAGCCCATAGGATTACCTTTGTCTGTAAATGTATGCATTGTGGCAATGTATTTCCCCCACAGTATTCCTAATGTATATGGTTCATTTTTTTTTTTCTATATAAAAAGCTTGACAAACTTGCTATTGAAAATACAACCACATAGATGTATATCATGGTGATATTGCCATAGGGTTGGAGAAAGGATATATCCATAGACTGTAGTAGATGCACCTCGGTGCATGCGCAGGACACGTTGTATAATGTCTTGTGGACCCAGTGCTAGCCATATCTTGACATCCCTAGGGATTTTGTAGATTTATTTTGTCCGTGATAAAAACTTTTTCTTAAACAATAGCCCAAATGTATTATGAATGATAAGGTGCAAAAAGGATATCAGAATATAATTCCTCATATGCTGAGATACATATAGGAACATAAGCAGAACACCTTAAAGTAAAAATAAAGTGTATAGAACTGCTGGAATCCTGTGTCCTCTCCTAACATGTTTCGCAGCAGGCTGCATTCACAGAACTCACAGAACTGTATAATTTAAAATCTAGGCAATGGGTTTTAATCATAACTTGTAACTCTGCCTTGGTGACTTTTATGGTACTGAAGTAGATAGTCTGTATGCACTGTGACTGAAAGTTTTTATAGAATCTTACTTATACTGACTCATAGGTAAGCAATGGATTCTTCTGCATGTCCTTGTTTGAATATCTCTCACAGATGTCATATATGCATGTAGGTGTCCCATGAATGTAATCTTGTCTTTGTATGCCGTGTGATCTTTATGCTTCTGTACATATCTCTGTGTATGCGTACGTCGATTTAATCAGCATTCTTAATGGTTATTAAAGCAGTGGGGTGAAATCTGATTTGTCCAAGTTATAGATGAACCAGTCCTTCACCACTGTATTTCCCTAATGTTTAAACTATCTATCATTTTTCTTTCTTTTTAGAGAGCCTCCTTTTTCTTAAAACATCTTTATTAAACATGACATTTTGTAAAAGTGATATAGGTGCATACAGAATAATAGAAAGGAAAACAAACCATAGTAACATTTGCTTTATAGTTTCATGCAGTGTACATATATGCTTTCTTTTTAACAAGTTACATTCACCCCAACATTGCATAAATTGCTCAGTTCTTGCCTTTCCTTAAATTTCACTCCTCCTTCTCCTGAACATTATTTTGCATATATTGTTCCCACAAAATTCCATTTATTTCAATTTGACTTTTTCCTTCCCTTCTTTAAAGATCCATTCTCCAGTTCTCTTATCTCCTTTACAATATTCAGTACTTCAGTTACAGTTGGTCAGGATTTTGATTTTGCAGCCAATAGCATTAAACTTAGTAAGGATGTACTGTCTGGGCAGTTCCTGTATCCCAGTTCAAAAGAATAATTTCCTTAGTTAGAATTACTTCCTTCCACAACTTTTTTCGACAGTATATTTAATAAGGAATTTTTAAAATCCGCTAACTCATTACATTCCTGAGAAACAAATGCTCCCAATTATATGTTATCTTTCCCATCAGACCTCCAGCATTTGCTGTCTATATTAAGAAACATTCTCTGAAGTCTGCGTTGGGTATAAAAATATCTTTGCAAATATTTCCAAGCAAAAATCCTAAACCTTCTAGACTTTGTTGCATATTTGGGAGATATTAAATTATACAGATGTTCTTCATTCCACATTGCTGCAGTCCTAACTATTGGGTAGTCCGCTGTCCAGTCGGCCCGAATACCAAAGTATATGGCTGACGTCGGTCAGGGCGCATTAGACTGACGTCAGTACGTCAGGGTACTAATGCGCATGACTGACGTCATATCCCCAGTCTTTTTTGCCGCATGGTCCGATGCAGAAGCAATTTTGCGAGTGCAGGTTGGCGTTCTGAAAATTTCTGAAGTCAGAGTTTCAGACCGAATCAAAGTTGGCTAAGTACCCCATTGGGGAATATTTTGGTTTTTTCTTGCCTCAGTATTTAACCGGATGTCAGAAGTCTGCGTTGGGTATAAAAATATCTTTGCAAATATTTCCAAGCAAAAATCCTAAACCTTCTAGACTTTGTTGCATATTTGGGAGATATTAAATTATACAGTTCTGTACAGGTGTGCTTCTGTTGTTCCTTTCCATTCACTTATCCCAATCGTTTCTAACCTGCTCTGATTGATTTATATAGTTATCATGTGGTATTTTATGTTTTACGAATTATCTCTTTTTTTTTAATGGCAGCTTCAGTTCTAGACTGAACTAAAAGCTCTACAGAGATGGTCTTTTATAAAGCGATCCCTTGTCCTTTTCTCTTTGCCTCTACTCTGTTTTCAATCCGTAGTAGGGAATGTAGTCTCTAACCTACAGTCCACATTTCCGGTTGGCCTCATCCTACTGTATTAACCTTCCCTGTCTGGGTATTTGCTCCCAAAACTTTGTTTCTTTTGCTAATTTACCTCAGTAAATTCCAGCCACCTTTTGCCTAATTTCTGTACTGCTACTTGCAGCCATCCTATTGGTAAAATCTTCTTTCTCCATTCCCTGTTGGCTTCGTTCTTAAAATACGTTCTGCTACTTTATGATATGATATTCTGCATGGTTGTTTATTATTCTCCTTAACCGAAGCATAGCTGGCTCAACCATTGTCCTGTGCCAGTACCATGAACCAGTGCTCCACCCCGTCAGCTCTTCAAGTGAAGAGCAAAAAAAGAGCACTTTAATGTATTAATCCAATCTAGTGATTGGCTTATTACAGATTCACCCCCTTCTCTTCCACTGAAAAGCAAAAAAAAAAGTTTATTCTACTGCCACACCAGACAGGTGGCCAGATGCATAACACCCCTCCCCTCTCCAGTCCAGCCATTCAGGGACCATTTTTTTGCCATACCCTAACCTCTTTCTCCCTTAAAAAAAAAAAAAAAAAAAAAAAAGAATTTATTCGCAAAAATCTAGGCAAACTGCTTGCTACAAATGTACCAAACAGTTTCTAGAGTTTATACCTTGCTGGCACAGAGAGCTACGGCACTCATGTTTCATTTAAAATAAAACAACAAAAAAATGTCTTACAAAGTGCAAACAGTTGCTGTAGTTTGTACAGTGCCTGCACGGAGCACCACAGTGCTCAGAATTTAGTTAAAGAAAAAAAATATGTTTTTCTAACTTTTAAACTTTAGCAAACTGCTTACAGTGTAGCTAGCAGTTGTTACAGTTTAGAACACACAACCAGTATGACAGTACTCAACCGTGATTGCAAATGCATTACTGGCTTTTAAAAGCCAGTATTGCATTAGATATTGGGATTGGCTGACCACGCCCCCGCAACATTGGACCAGTGACAATTGCCACTCTTGTCCCACCCTATCTACCGTACTGCTCCTTAAGGACCTGCATCCAAACTTCTACTGTCTCCTTTACATTTTAATCCCCCATTCCATCACCATTTCCTTTTCACTTTGAGTTATAGCCCTCTGCTTGTGTTATGTGTATAAGCCATAACTTGTATGGCTGTAAAATATCCCTTCAACTCAAGTAATCCTAAGGCACCATTTCTGTGGAGAGAATCAGTTTATCCCTCTTAACTTTTCCCTCTTCCACTGTCAGATAAATTCCTTCAACTGTGTATTAATTGTGGTCCACACCTTCTCCTCTGACAGATAAAAATGCACCTGACCTGTATATAAAACTACATGGACTAGGAACATTTTCTCTGCTTGTATCTAAATATCCATATCCATAATCAAAGGCTTCTAACTTTTTATATTTTATGTTATCATTTGTTTAGTGTCTTCTCACATATTCTTAGCTGCCATAATAGAATCTGTTTTAAACCATACACCTAAATACTTCATCTCATAACATCCCCATCAATATGGGCTTTGCTGAACTAATTCATTTGTGGGTACATAATTTACTTCATTTACCTTTGTTTTGTCTTCATTTATTTTATATCTTGAAAAGACCTGAAACTATCTGAAAATGTTTTACACCACCAAAATATCCTTTTCAGGATTTATTAAGTGTAGAATATCATCATCAGCAAATTAAGCTATTTTTAATTACCATACCAGTTGTATCCTTGAAACTGTGATTCCCTTATTTTCTTTGCTAATGGCTTAAAATATAAAGCAAATAACAAAGATGAAAGGTGACATGCCTACCTTGTTCCTCTGTTAAAACATGGCTTTTCTGAGTGCAGCCATTCCACATTAACTCTTGCCTCTGACCCTTCATGTAGCCTCCTAATTAACACTGTTATTCTGTCAGAGAACACAAATGCTACCATCGCTGTGCTCATAAAATCCCTGATGACTCTCTTGAGTGCTTTCTTTGCAGTCGAGATCCACCAACCATGGTGGCGATTTCTTAGACACTGTTTTCCTCTTGATAAGTATTGTTCCGTTCATGTTAACAGATGTTTGCCTTCTCTGCACAGAACCATATTTGTCCATATCTATCAATTTTGGCAACACCTGTGGCTTTTCTTAAGCTTGTGTAGACATAAAACACTCTTATCACCCTGGTTTAAAATTGAAATGGCCCTATATGAAGCTGGGTCTGAGGTTCTTTGTCCTCTTTGGGTAAAACAGCAACTGCAGCCTTCTTCCAAGATGTTGGCTCTCCCCTCTTTTAACTATTGTCAAACAAATCATCCAGATCTTTATCATTTATTTCCATCCCAAATTCCAACCTTCCACAGGAATACTATCTAACTCTGTAAACTTTCCTATTGATTATACATCACCATTTTAACTCATCTCTTTTTTTATCGTAGCTGTTGTTGAACCTTGTCTGCCTCTAACATTGGCTTCCATAAATATTTCCATTTGTGATTTTTCTTGGTTTCCATGAATATGTCTAATACCGCTGTAGGCTATCTGGTACTTTTTGTTGCTATATGTTCCCTATGATTGGTGGCAACCCTTTCTACTTTATATAGCCAAAGTCACTGTGCTAAAAGTTTTTGAGTTCTGGAGTTGTTTTAAAAATAGTTACTTAACAACATAATTTCTAAACTCACGCACATTATTGTGGAAAAATAGAGGATTAATATTGTTTGTCAGCAGATTTGAGGATATTTGCATTCAGCATAGGGTTCCCTCTCTGTGTGATTGCATTGTTAGAGAGAGGTAGGTGCATAGCTTTTGTTAATGTTGTCTTTTTGAAAAAAAATGGAATTTGTGTATATATGTGCCTTTTGAGTAGATTTTTGGAGTTCAGAAAAAGAAGAGGAAAAGGAAAACTCATATTGCCTTGATGGTGAGGTAGGGGACCTGGTAAATGTCAGTAAGGAGTTAGGGTACACCCATATGGTAAAGGAACCCACATCTTGATATACTTTTAATATTCTTGATCCAAATAGTCAGGAAATACATGCTTGAATCAGAGTTAATTGGCTTGGATCACCTGTGTGTGAATTGGAGATACTTTCATTGTATAGTTGAGGACAGGCAGGTGTACCAATTGGGAAGAAATGTTTTGTATAGGATTAATTTTGTGCATATCTTAGGAAAATGAAATCCTGATACTAGAAAGAAGAAATATGCTCTGCTGATATTGAAACTAGCTGGGAAAGATTTTATGATCGTTTTGACCACCTGATAGAGGAACATGTACCTCTTGGTTTAATAAGACATCCCTGTAAATTAAGCTTAAATATGCCAAAAAGGTATGTGTGACAGAAAATGTTAATGCTTCAACCTTTCAGAGCAAGATAAACATAGCCATTCAAGCCAGGTAAAACATCAAGGTTTATAAGGATTTGCCACTTCTTCCTGTACAAAAAGATAAACGTTTTAAAACCTTTACAGCAACAAGAATGTTTAAAATAAAGCATTATTTTCATCACTATTTTAATGGAATGTAAATGTTCATTGACTCTAATTGTCTCAGTTTTTCCAGTATAAAAACAGGACATGCTGAACAAAGGGACACGTACACCATTTTAGTGATGTTGCAGGTGTATCTGATTTAGCAAGGAATAACCCTGTGATGGTGTGGAATAACCACGTGTAGTCCTTCAAAGATGAAATGGCACTTACTACATGTACCACGCTTGCTCATATGGCTGTAAGTAAATTAAGTGGCCAGCATTGTTCAATGTCTTGTATACAAAAGATGGTATGGTGGCATACTTATTAAGACCAGGAAAAATACGAGAAACCGTGGACCATTTGTTCTTAGCAATGAAGTGTGTCCCACCAGAATCCAAGGAATGATGGAAAACCATAGATAACATATGGTCAGAGAGAATTCTTGTCCTAGGGGTGTTGAATAAAAATTTTCTTAAGATGGGTGCATAATGATCCCATCTACTTGACCTGATAAAATCAATGACGTCAAGAAACATATTCTTAAGCAAAATACATTTCTTAATAAAATATTCATCTTCAGATGCAGTTCTGGAAAGATGGATGAATTCTCTCATCCAAATTTTACATCCTCTGATGCAATTCTGGAAAGACAGATGAATTGTTTCTTCACAGTATCCTTTTTTTGCCATGAACACTACGAAAATATAAGTAGTTCTTGGGGGAAAAAGTGCCTCACCACTCCAGACAACGAAAGTATCATCCAGAAATCAAAGATATAATCAAATGAAGGGCCAGAGCTCACTGCTCCTTAAAGATAAGTGCTCCCAGTGGCATAAAACCAGGGTGCCAAAGATTGTAGAGCAAGCCTCCCCCATTGCCACTCCAGGGTATTACTTTAAGTATTCATTCTTAAATGTAAAAAAAAAAAGTTGTTGCTCCAAACTATATCCATCATAATAAAAATAATGTTGATGTCGAGTGGAGACATTCAAGGCCAGTAGATTGTCGAATAATGGTGAACAAGTCCTTGATGTCCACTGTGACCAAAATATTACTTGGCTGATATTGTAACTCTTTGATTTTACTGAGGAAGTCCCAAAAGTCTTTTATGATGGCGGAAAAATTTGTAGGAAAAGGTTTTAGTTTTTTGTAACCAAAAGTAGCTATTGGTTTTATCTTGGAACCACCTCTGATATAATGGGTCTCATTTGGGGATTAATTATATCCTTATGCATCTTGGGTATACCCAATAATTGTAGGAATTATGTGATTTCTTCACTGTCCAAAAATTGTTTTCCTCCATTTAGATTTCACCACCCAAGAATAATCATAATGGACCATACTGATACGCTGGCATGAGTAATGAACTTCATTTATACTCACTACCTGAAAAAATGTAATTAAAAATGAAAGTTTTGCATCCACCCAATATAATTGATTTTGTCCACCAAAACAACGCACCCCTCTTGTCATCTGTCATGATCCTGATCTCAGGATTTTATGACAGTTCACAAAACACATTCTTTGGGGGGCTAAATTGTAATATTTATGTTCCAGTTTGTTGGATGCCAAGGCTTAAATATCATTTGTACAGAATCTTTCCAGAGCAATCAAAGTTGGTTGTAAGGGTGGGTTCCACTGAGATCTACTATAAGTTGAATTGTATTTATTAATAGTTCCATCCATTAACAAATCCGTTTTGAGTTGCATACAAAAATTTTCAGTTCACTTATAGTATAAACCACATTAAGATATTGTGCAAGAATGAAACTAAAAACTTTTTTGAATAACTGTTCATAAACCCCACTACTGGTGATACTAATGAAGTTTACTGTATTGAAGGCTGATTATCAGTAGACAAAGGGACATCAGCAGGTGATATGTAGAAAAAAAGTTATCCGTTCTGAGACCCCTTCTCCTACCTGCTTGCCACTGATTCTGTTTTGAATGTTGCTGTTTCGATGGGACATACTCCCCACCCTCCTGCTGACAAGTCTCTCTGAATATCCCAGAAGTGGTTCCTCTAAAAAAGCCGTAGAGGACACAAGAAACCTGATATCACCAATTTCATATGAATTTTGGTGTGAAACAACGGGTGTGGTGTCTGAATGGTTAACCAAAGGTCTTAATGGTGTTAGCAACTGAAAACGTGCTTCCTGCTACATACCTATTTTAGAACCTTTGAAGTTTTTTTTTTAATTTTTCAGGAATGTACAGAATCAGTATGTATTTGCAACTTAAAAATACCTCATTGTATTCACCTTGCTTTGTTTTAAATAAGACTTGATACAATTATCTGTTTCTGTAATTACTTTAGAAAGTTCATCTCAAATAGTGTTACGCTTAAAAACCTCAGCTTTGGCCGGCTAAGATCTAGCTGTATTCAACTGGACGTATAAGAGAATTTAAGTACCTTTTATTTGCAGTTTTTTCAAATAATACAGTATTTAAATTGATTTAATTGTATTGCATGAATATTAACTGAATTGGAAGTTTTGACTCTGTTGTTCAGTTAGTTTCCCCACCCACTCTCCCTGTTTCTGTTTTGGTGTTACTCTTAGTGGCTTTGAAACTGCCAGCCCCTCTTCTAAATTTGTGTTTGGATACTCCTTCTGGGCCCATCTCATTTGCTCACTCAACTGAGTGCAGTGAGATCATATTCTGATTTCAGGCACTCCTACTGTGTACAAAGAGAACATCTGGGAAAGAGAACCAAAAAAAAAAAATTTAAGCTTGTTTCCTGCCTTTCCTGTTAAGTGGTCTAGACTGTTTGTAGGCTTCTGAGCCCCCAAGCCTTTTTGTGTTGGAGGGAAGCCTTTTAGCATAGTTTTGTTTCTTATAACTAGCCAGTTTTCTAGTTTCAGCATGCAGATCTGTTTCTTTGAACTCAGCACTTGTTCAGAACTCATTGTAAGCACTACATAAGCTGCAAATTACTACAGCACTCAACTTTCCTCACTTGTCTAGAGGAAAGCAGTTTTTAGTACTTAATAAATAAGCACCTATCCAGGCATGTCTAAGTGTCACCTCCCAGTGATTTCTCCTGTCTACCTGATGAAACTGGGCATCCTGGGGCAATGCAACAATTGCCTCATGTACACAGACAACCCTCTCCTCCTACCACCCAACACTACAACCTGTGAGAGATGCACTTATATAGCCAAACTGGAAGCAAAGCTCTCTTCACCCAAGACTGGACTAGACAGTCAAGAGGAGAAGGTAAACACTTGCACCACGCCACACTCATCACATAGTCCCTCAAAACGTACACCACCAAAACACACACATGGAAACACAAAACACACAACTACATTCGCAGAGGCTCTCAATAAAAACCTGCCCAAGCATCAGGGACATCCAAAGCATAAACGCAAGCAAACTCCACCGCCAACACAATCCAAATGACGCATAGCCCACAAACTCAGTGTGCCACTCAACCACAGCCCATAAGGCATAACAACGTACCCAACACTCTAGTCATAGGTGACTCTATAGTCAGGCACACTGATGTTCCACTCACTAGACTAAACAAATATAAAGTTACTGTCAGCTGCCTGTCAGGTGCCAGGATCCGCCACATAACGCATGCACTCAGGTCACTCCACAATAAGTACAAATATGACACTGTCATTGTCCATGTTGGTGTGAATGACCTGAGACGTACCTCCCTGGACTACATGAAAAGAGGCATGGAGGAGCTGTCCGATCTTGTATCCCAGGCAGGTATGACCCTAACCCTGAGTAGCATCCTGCCATCATCCAGAATGATACCACAGTACAAGGACAAAATGATTGACTTCAACAATTGGCTAAGCTTCTGGTGTCATTCTAAGGGGAGCCAGTATTTGTCTGCCTGGGACGACATGATCGATAGACCACTATGCTTTGCCAGAGATGGCCTGCACCTGTCGCCCTTAGGATTCCGGATACTGGATAAGGCTCTTGCCACCCCTATAGTGCCTTTTTTAGGCAAGGTTCAAATGACAAAGTCACCACTGTAACAGGTACAAGCAAGCAACATCTGAGGGTAATGATACTCAATGCTAGAAGTCTAAACCTCAAAATGCACTCACTCAAGGCACTCCTTAAAATGGAGAACATTGACATCTGTGCAGTGACAGAGACATGGTTCAAAGCTCCAAAGAGCACCCCTGCATTACCAGGCTACAATTCATACCACACCTTTCGGCCACCTAACCCAGAACGAAGCACTAAAGGCGGAGGCATGTCCATATTCATTAAGTATATCCACACCTCCAGGCTAGTTGCACAGCATAATCCGAGATTATCCAAGTGCAACTAACTCTGGGCAAGACCGCAATCCAAATTGTAGCTTGCTACAGACCCCCACCATGCCCCAGGATTCCCACTCCTCATTTCTTGATACACTGGAAAGTATTAGGGTACAACCCAACACCCTAATAATGGGTGATTTTAACTACCCCACCATTAACTGGGAAAACTACACATGTACCAACTCTTTTGCTTAACGTTTTCTAGAATTCATAAATTCCAACACCTTGGATCAACTTATTCACACTCCCACCAGGGGCAGCAATATCCTAGACCTGGTCATTACCAACATGGGAAACCGGTGTTCCACACCAGAGGTCAATTCCTCGTTGGTCAGGTCCGACCACAAGCTAATCAGCCTAGACATCCACATCCCACCCCCACCCCCAATTAGGGAAACAATCGTAAAAAACTTCTCCAAAGCCAACTTCACACTTCTTAAGACAGAAGTGGCAAACTTCATGACACCCATGCAGATGGACAATAGAGGTATGACTGCTGAATCCTACACAAATGCACTTTATAAGCACTTACACGAGTGCATGGATCATGCTATCCCTAATAGAACCAAGATATTATCCTCCAAAAAAAGGAAGCCAATCTGGTGGTCCTCTGCCATAAACAAACTCTACAACAGAAGAAAGAAACTGTTGCAAAAAAGAGTAAAATCCCATGACTGGAGGAACTCCCTGGTCAACCTCAGTAAGAAGCTGAGATCCCTCATAAAATCCTCCAAAGCTAGTTACGAAAACAAAATTGCCACTGACTCTAAAGACATCCACAAAGTATTCTATAGCTATGTCAAGAGTCTCAATGGGAACACTCAGATCTGCTCTGAGTTACAGCACAATGGCGCTGAATATACAGAACCAACTGATATTGCCAACATCCTAGCAGATAGGTTCAGTGCTAACTTTACCCCCCTCTCACCCCCTAGAGGGCCCATCTCTATACCGGAAGAATGCAAAGTTCCTATAATCACGGCTGCACAGGTGAAAAACACACTCTCCAAAGCCAAGAACACAGCATCCATGGGACCTGACAATATCTCAGGCTGCGTTCTACACGAATTACAGAATGAACTGGCACCCTACCTAAGTACCATGTTCAATCATAGCCTCACCTCCGGCTTTGTACCCAGTGAATGGCGCACGCGACGGTTATCCCACTTCACAAAGGGGGAGCCACAACGGACCCCGGGAGCTACCGCCCCATTAGCCTGACAAGCCTGGTCTGCAAAGCCATGGAACGTATCATCGTGGAACTCATAAACAAAGACATTGGTAATCTCCAAACTCTGGACCCTACCCAGTTTGGATTTGTAAAAGGCAGATCATGTCTCCTAAACCAGATTGACTTCTTTGAAGCAGTCACCAAAGCCATAGATGAGGGTAAAATGGTTCACACAGCTTATCTAGATCTCGCCAAGGCTTTCAACACCATCCCCCACTCTGGAATTATAGATAAGCTCACTAAACTAGGTATAAATCCCTATGTCACAAGATGGGTTGCCAACTGGCTCATGGACAGAACCCACACTGTGAAAGTAGCGGATTCCAAATCCGACTTCAGACCAGTGACAAGTGGAGTCCCACAGGGTTCAGTCCTGGGTCCTCTCCTGTTTGGTATCTACTTCTCTGAAGTGCAGGCTAACACAGAAGGTCTTTGGCTAACAAAGTTTGCAGATGACTGCAAACTAGGAGCCATAATCGAAACTCCTAACAATGTGGACAAACTGCAAAAGGGCCTCACTGAGACAGATACCTGGTGTCAAAGCCATGGCCTGAAGCTCAATGCTAAAAAGTGTATTATCATCCCCTTTGGTAAAAACTCTGTACCCATGAACTACCACATAGTTGGTAGTCTACTTAATGCCGAAAATGTGATGAGACCTTGGGACACAGGTGGACAGTAGTCTCTCCTTTGATAATCACATCACCACAGTGGTCAGGAAATCCTTCTACGTGGCTCATCTCATCACAAAATGATTCTCATCCAGAACAAAAGAGATCATTGTTCCCCTCTACTCATCACTCATTAGACCCATGATAGAGTACAATGCCCCTTTTGGTATGTACCTCACAAGACATCTACAACAACTGGAAAGACCACAGAAATACCTCACAAAGAGGATTACTGGCCTCAAACAGATGCCCTACGCAGACCGTCTCAAAAAACTACAGCTTTACTCCATCGCATAACGCCTACTCCGGGACGATCTCTGCCTAACATACAAAGCTATGTCAAACCCAGAGCTGTTGGACATGCTCCACTTAAAGAAATCCCAATCCCTCCGAGCTACACGCTCTAGGGACCTAAACCTTGTCACCACAATAAACAGAACATGCTGGAGGGATAGATTCCTGTCCCAGAGACTTCCCATACTCTGGAACAGACTACCTATCTATGTCAAACAAAGCTCCTCATTAGCACTCGTCAAGAAAAATCTTGATGATTGGATGGGAAATTCACCCCAGGGATCACTTCTGTGGCTCTGCTCGACAGGGGCACAGGAAAATAATTTTCTTGGGTGGCGAAAGCCAGGGTACATTTTTTGGCTAGGCTTATATAGGCCCTAGCGCCAATAGCCTAGTACCTACCTATGAACCTATGAACTATTATACTTAATTAAAATACTGACACATTCCATATAACTCCTCTGGAAAAAAAATAACCAGTTATTTTTACACAGTCTTTTTAGGAAGCTTATGAGGTCTTTGAGAAGTGGGTGTGAGGAAAACTTAGCTTGCCACACCAAAGATAATAAGCAGGCATTTCTAAGCATCAGAAGGAATTTAGAAAAGTGAGAAAGGGATAGGTGCGTCCTAAGTGAAAGACCTGCTCTGGTAGAGTTTTTAGTTGAATCTAGAAGAGAAGCTGTTGTTAAAAAAGGGATAATTAATAGGGCATCTAAATATAGCATAATAACTGTAACAATCATTCAAAGGAGATTAAAAAAGATCAGGAAGAGAGACTGGAAAATCTATTTTCAGTGGAACAGTAGAAAGACATATGTATGGCTCCCAAGTATGCAAAGTCCAGAACGTTTAGGATGTTTTGACAGCATTTGTGTAGGTATTTTCATACCCCAGGCAAACTGAAAATAATTTTTCCTCAGGTAGCTAGCAAATGTTGGATGTGTGATGGGGAAGAAAGAGATTACTGGGAATAATATGTTTGGAAGTGGAATGAGATGGCAGATTTAAAAATTTCCATACTAATCACTCTGCCAGAAATAGTGGTTCAACAAATGATTGTAACTAAAGAAGTAATTCTTTTGTGCTGGGACACAGAATCTGAATTGCCTAGACATAGTAAGGATTTGTTAAGTTTAATTCTAGTGGCTGCCGAAAAAGTAATTGCTAGAAAATGGAAATCAAAGATTAAACCAACTGTTTTTGAAATACTGAATATTGTAAAAGAAATAAACTAACTGGAAGAGGGATCTTTAGAAAAGGGAAAGAACAAATTGCTTAGAAATAAACGGAAATTGTGGGAACAATACATGTAGAATAAAATTTCAGGAGTAGGGTGAGTTTTAAAGGAAGGTAGATATTGAGCAACTTGTATAATATTGGAATGATAGATTTAAAGATATAAAATATGATATACAATACATGTAAATGGAAAAAATGTTAATATGGTTTGTTTTCTTTTCAATTAATATATGTTTATGTGTGTCTTAAGTGATAATGTAATCATCATAATCTCATCATCATTTTCCTTCGGCTGTTCCCGTTAGGGGTTGCCACAGCTGATCATCTGTTTCCATTTCTTCCTGTCCTCTGCATCTTGCTCTGTCACACCAGTCACCTGCATATCCTCTCTCACCACATCCATAAACCTTATCATAGGCCTTCCGCTTTTCCTGTTACCTGGTAGCTTCATCCTTAGCATCTTTTTCCCAATATACTCTGCATCCCTCCTCAGCACATGTCCAAACCAACGTAATCTTGCATCTCTGGCTTTGTTTCCAAACCAACGTAATCTTGCATCTCTGGCTTTCTTTCCAAACCTTACAACCTGGGCTGACCCTCTAATATACTTATTCCTAATCCTGTCCACCCTCATCACACCCAGTGCAAATCTTAACATCTTTAACTCTGCCACATCCAGCTCAAACTCCTGCCTTTTTGTCAATGCCACTGTCTCCAACCCATATAACATAGCTGGTTTCACTACCCTCTTGTAGACCTTCCCTTTCACTCTTACAGGTATTCGTCTGTCACAAATAACTCCTGACACTCTTCTCCACCCACTCCATCCTGCCTGTACTCTCTTCTTCACCTCTTTTCCACACTCACCATTATCTGAACTATTGACCCCAAGTATTTAAACTCCTCCACCTTCGCCACCTCTACTCCTTGCATCCTCACCATTCTTCTATCCTCCCTCTCATTCACACACATATATTCTTAGTCCTGCTGACCTTCATTCCTCTTCTCTCTAGAGCATATCTGCATCTCTCCAGGGTCTCCTCCACCTGTTCCCTACTCTCACTACAGATCACAATGTCATCTGCAAACATCATAGTCCATGGGAACTCCTTTCTGATCATGTAATAAAGATGTTTAAAAAATAAAATCGCTTCCCTCACATTTTCCATAAGAGTCGGTATTGGGCCCTATTTTTTACACTATTTAAGTTTAGTCTCTTGACAACTAATAACATCTAAGTAAATATGCAGCTGATGCAAAAGAGTAAGTCAGTAGTTACCTCAGTTTGGGATTAATCCAAGGTACAAGGTTACTTGGAGAATCTGGGGTCTTCGGCTATGATATTTCATATGGAGTTTAATGATAAGAAACCTAGAATTATGTATTTTGGAAATGTTAACCCATGTTATTCATATGTTGTGAAGGATGCTTGGTATAAGAAGCAGAGGTAATAATGGACTTGAGCATTAAAATTGACAGTAAATTAAATTTTGGGCTTAAATTGCTACACATGCTTTGAAAATGTTATTATGAGATCAGAAACATTCTTAGGACCATTAGTAGCAGGGATAAAAAAATATTGATTCTGTTATGTAAAGTGATCGTGACACTGGTTATTGAATATGGGGCATACTTATGTAATTATAATATTACTCAGTTAAGAAGGTTACAAAGAGTCTAGATAACATTTAGCAGATGCGTTAAGAGGTTTTAGAGATGCTGAATTTCAGAAAAGATCAAAAATACTGTCGCTTTATTCCATGTATTATAGACTGATTAGTGGTGATCTGATTATTTATAAGAGTATACATAGTGACATCTACTCAGAATGCATAGGGATTAAAAAAAGGTTATAATAAAATGCAATAACCTAATAATAGATGGAAAGAGAGGTAATACCAGAGTTCTTGGGAATTCATTTCATAGTAGAGCTAGGTGATGTTGGAATTCTCTTCCATTAAAAGTTAAGGAATCTGGTTCTTTCATCTGCTTTAAAAATAATGTGGACAGGTGGATGGGTGATAGTGTATGTTATCCTATGTTAGTAAGCAGCAACGTCTTAGAAGGTCTTTTGTAAGCTTTGAGTTTGAAATGCGAACACTATGGTTAGTGCAGTGTAGTTATTCTGAGGGGGTGTGTAAGGATGGTATGGAGGTTAAGTGGGATCTGATGTAGCAGGAAGGTGTCAGTTTTGTTAATCTGCCACAAAGAAGGGGAAACAATTCTAAATTGATTAATTTAAGTTAGTGGGGCTACTAGTAAAGTACATAATGTACATCTCTGACAGGTAGTCATTTTACTTTGGATAGAATAGCACAGTGATGCCCTTTCTTTGAGGGACAAGGGTAGAAAATCTGTAATTACTGTTGGAGATGGTTTGTAATGAAGACAAGTTGTCTTCTTAATGCTGTCCATACTCAGGTTGTGTGAGAAGGATGCAGTTACCTGCAGGGGATAGGAAATGAGAAACTTTTTGGCCCAGGATAAAACTCTAGTTGTTTGGATATGATACTGAAAGTTTGGTGAAAAGAGATACCTGAAGTATGATGCTGTTTCAGATGGTTCCAGGCTATTGTGAAAAATATTCCACTGTTGTGGGACATGTCATAATTTTTGTCTTATACAAAGATCATTTCATTTGCCAATTGGAACACCCTGAATGCATCTGCATATAAGGCTATGAGAATTCATGATCCCCCTAGAATGGACAGACCTCATGTAGCAACTCCTAGAAACTACTCGCAGAAGAACAGCCCTGCACAATGTGATGTTCTTAGAGGGACATAGAAGAGAGTGAGGGAGCTCTATGGTTCATAAACAGGGAACCCATTTATGCTGCTGCTGGCTATCCAAGGCCATTTAATGGAGTCTATCAGTTGAGGTATAGCAGAATGAGTCAAGAACAAATGACATTGGATCACTTCCACAGCTCTGTTTTTTCATTTGGGGGAGGGATATAAAATCAAAAAAAATGCAAACTTACTGCAAGATGAAGATCAGAAGATAGAGTTATCACTAGTTGGAAAAGTAAATCCTCTTGGCCAGTGTTTACATGGAGGTATGCATGCTGACTGGGAACACTGAATGTGAATACTATCTTCTGGAAACTTGGGCTGTAATAGAATCACCTCACTGTTGTCGAATACTGGGGTTCTGTTAAGCATGCTTTGACAAGGTGACCCTTCTGTGGAGGGGCTTTACCCAGTGAGGATTTATGCCAGGACTGGAAAAGTCCCATTTGATAACTAAGGAACGAAGAGTCTAGTAGACTGGAAGGAACTGGCACCTGAGGGGAAAAGATAATTGTGTGTTGAGGGACATCTCTGACATGGAAGATGACAGTCTTTTAAGAACATTTGAGCACCAAATGGTGTGATCATTCGTCTGAGGCAAATGATGGAAAGCAAGAGCTAATTCCCAATTCATATTAGTCTGAAATGTTCATTAGCTGTGTTATAAACAATGTGTTGTTGCAGCAAGAGGTTCCACATCACCTCTGTGTTCCAGTGCTTTCTGTCAGTGGACTAGCACAGCATTTCTATTTGTTTTGTTTTAGACTTCAGCAGGGCAGACTTGTTGCAATACTTTGAGGAAAAAACTCAGGGTAGTACAATAGGTATATTTCAGTATTGCTGCAATAAAAGCAGTAAATCTTAGTGTGAGTTAAAATGCAAATCCCTAAAAAAGGTAAACAAAATGTAGTGATGAACCAAAGTGACATCAGGGATTACGGAAGCAGAAATAATGAGCCACTGCAAAAAGTGATTGGATAACACAAGTTAAAGCCAAGCAGCAAAAGATGGCCTTTGAGAAGAAACATTGAATGAGGAAATATTGGGGCAAGTATCAAGGAAAGGGAAGAGGGATTACCACCCAGCCATGAACTCATTGTTCCACACTTTCCATTTTCCCCTCCCTTTCTTTCCTCTGCACTACTTCCCTTTTACCTTTTCTTTTCCCTCCTTCACACATCTTTGGAGAAAAACTTCTAAGAGAACTGATTAAGCTTGATTGCAGACTTATGGGCAATAGAGATAACTGCAGCACGTTACAAAACAGAGTTCAAATCCTTTCTCCATTTATAGGATGTCCTTTCCCTGTGGGTCACATCTCCGTAGAGCTACATATCCTACAACAGGTGCTTCAGATGGGGTTATAGAAAATATCCCTTTAGCATAACAGTAATAAGCTTCATATTCAAAGCTACTGTAAATGATGGCTTTTGTGGGTCCATTTGACATCTTTCCAGATTAAACAAATTCTCAGGATTAACAATTACAGTATTAATGCTGCAAGCCCCACTCCCCCTACTAATGCAGGATGCCTTAATGTTAAACCCTAGCTGTGAACAAGGATGGCCTTCATATCCCTATTCTCCAAGGTCATGTACTGTTCTGGATTTGTAGCAGGCATGTAGCACTTTCAGTTCAAGTTCTTCCCTTCTGGGCTTTCATGTGCTTCCAGGATATTTAAGGAGACAATGCTTGACACCACTCTCCCCTTACTTCAGAATGACGAAAATCCATATCTACCCATATCTGGATGATTACTTGATCCAAGTCAGATCCAAGGAAGGGTGTTCCAGGTCTCAGAAGTGCCCTACAGACAGCCTAAACATTCGGATTTCCAGCCCAATGTCCACCTGCTTTATAACCTTCTTGAGAGCCATGCTGGGTATCGTATCCAGTAGGCTGTCTGTTCCAGTTGAAAGAGCCCTTTTTTTGTAATCTGGAACAGAGGTTGAGAGAGCCCTTTTTTTGTAATCTGGAACAGAGGACATATATGATAAGGCTGTACTTTTTGAAGGCACTGGGTAACATGTTTACTTCCATCCTGAGTGTAACATTACCAAGGCTACACATGCAGAAACTACAGAGCTATTGCAAGAAACTTTGGGAACAGCACCATCACCAGTCAGTAGGGAAAAACACCAAACATCGGTTTTCACACTTTTTGGTTTAATAAAACAGTAGTACTACAATTCAGACCAATGTCATTCTTGGAATGTATGCAGAAGTTCTTCAGACATACTTTTTACATTTAAGTTGTAATAAAAAAAACAAGTACTAAAAATCACGTGTTTGTAATCGACCAAAGAAAATCTAATAATACTTCATAGACTTCAGTTAAAAAAAAAAAACACAACATGCTAAATTCAAATTGCCATTTAAGCCTGGCTTTCTAAAAGCATTAAAATTAAATTGCCACAACAATTCTCATCTGTCCAGTGCAGCCTCCACACTACAGAGATGCAGCGAAGTATTTGCATTGATAACAGCTGTGGGACTCAAGGTGGGGTTTGTTACATATAAAGAAAATAAGCTGAGTATTCCAGTTTTGTGCACTAGTGATGGCCTTGAGGTAAAAAAAGATAAGCTGTTGGACACATATATTCATGTTTTGGATTTAGACCGCGCAGATATATGGCAAACAGTCAATATGTGAATAATTTATATTTGGAAAAGTTAATACAGAATTAGTGGTGATTCACTTGTGAGAGTAAACTTATAGTATATCATGCTCATGCTCAGTAGCCGTGTGTGTGGCTGCATTGGACAGATGAGAAATGCTGTGGCAATTTAATGTTAAATGTCTTTAATAAGCCAGGGTTAAATAACAATTTGAATGTATTGTGTTTTTTTAAATTGAAGTCTTGGTTGTGCTAAGTTTTGATTGGTCAGTCATGAACATGTGATGTTTAGTACTTGTATTTAAATGTCAAAAAGAGGCATGAAGACTTCACTCAAAAAGAACCACAGCCAAGATCTCAGCCCAGAGAAGAAAGCTCTATGAGACACTGTGTCAGTGATTAGCTGATTTCAAACACAGCCTAACCAGACTACCAGAGACAGCCAGTTGTTGCATACAAAGCTGAGGAATGACTATAATGGAAAGTGAAATAAATTACAGCCAACCTGGCACTTTCAGATACAATGTGACACAATCACCCCTACATATATATACACACACACACACACACACACACACACACACACACACACACACACACACACACACATAATAATTCGTCATGATCTGAAAAGTACAATATAACATCCGGCAATGCATCAGTCAAACCAGATCAGTGACTTATTAACTGCAGTCAATTGACAGCAGAGGTAAGTCACTTTTATACACAAATAGCCTCTATACCCCATCAGTTATAGCCACTTTCTGCACTGTGTACACTTCATTTGTCTGATTATGATTAAAAAATGGTATATGAAAGTATCCCAACTTGCACACTAGCTCCACAGAGTCACATTAATGACTTTATCTGATCACAACAGCAGATTTAATTATTTTATGTATAGACAGCACCATACCGAATAATTATAGATATTTTTGACTAAGCATGCCTCAGATATCTAACTATGTTGAAATAATAACCACAGTAAGGTATTTCAACTGTATTTCACACAAAAGTAAGACAGATAAATGCATTCCATCTTACTTAACACAAATACACACATCATATGTAATCCCTCATGAATATTAGGGTTTTTTGATGATCATTGTACAGATGTGAACTTACAAATTCATTATAGGCGTGATTTATTTTGATCTTTGGAAGGCTTGCAGCGCCCTGTGAAGGTGTATATTCACAAAGTGATTATGATTAATGGACTGTCTCTGCATTGTAAACTCTGAATCTGTGAGTGAAACAAGATTAATGACTATGTAAGCTGAGTAAATGACAAGAGGTAAGTCACTTTTATCACAGGCAACCATCACACTCAGCAATTATAGCCACTGTGTTGACTGTGAACACTTTAGCTATGGCGTTATAATAAAATAAACAATAATAGTAATAATAATAATAACAGTAATAATAATGTCCATGTTAATTTATTTCAGTCCCTTACTTGTCTCACACACACACTTGCAGATGTGCTCACTGGCTGTAGTCACTTTGCAGCTGAGATGACTGACTGGGATTAAGTGAATGAATGGATAAACCAATAAACCTATATCAAAAATCTAACTTTTATAATTGGAACATATTAAAAAGCATCCAAATATATTGTAGTCTCTCACATTAATGACTTTTGTGAATACTCTCATACTCTGAAAAATTTTGCCCATATGCTTACCAAAAGGATCAAATCAAACACTGCACCATGGCCATCAAGGGAAACAAAGAAACTTATGCTTTAAAGAGATAAAACCTAGAAAGAATGGTATGAAAATAAAATGCTCAGTGCATTTCAGAACTTTCTGTACCTTAAAAATCTCAGAAAACAACACATCAAACAGACAAACAAAGCTTTTATACCAGCCTACAATCCAAGTAGCAAAAAAATCTAAAGATATTCTGGTCATCTCTAAAGAAATTATCACAGCCTGGGCAAATTACCACACCCTCTCCATCAACTGCTAACTCTACTGACTCAATTTCCCTCACACTTCCATATTCCTCATTTATACAGGAAGTACCCTTCCTTATTAACAATAATACTACCTCTCCTCTCTCTCCGTCCAACCTGCCCTGAACAGTCTCTTTAATTGTATTCCTTTGTCCACTTTTGCTAAAAAAAGCCCCCTACTTACCCCCAAGCAGACTTCAAAGAATTTTCTTCAGGCAGATAGCAATGTTGGAACTTTGATGGGGAAGAAAGAGACAACTGGGAACATGTTTTTTTGAGAGGATAAAGAGTTGATAGATTTTAAAAATTCCCTGCAGAGTACTCTACCAGAAATATTGGGTGAGCAAATGATTGTAGCTAAGGAAATGTTTCTTTTGAGCTGGAACGCGGGATCTCAATTGCCTAGACATAGTGAGCCTTACTAAGTTTAATTCTACTGGAAACCAGAATCTAAACCAGTTGTATTTAAAGTGCTGAATATTATAGAAGTGATAAAAGAACTAGAAGTGGGATCCGTAGAAAAGGGAAGGAAAAAATTACATAAAAAATAAATGGAAATTGTGGCAACAATACATACAGAATAATGATCAGGAAGGAGGAGGAATGAGATTTAAGGGAAGGCAGGAATTGAGCAATTTATTTCATGTTGAATGGCAGATGTTATAAAGGAAGAAAGTGTATGTGTAATATATATAACAGCAATACATGCAGTAGTATGAATAACAAACTTACAACAGTAATCAGTGGGACACGCTCACTAAATAGTGCAGTAGGGATACATTAAACACAGAAACTTGAGAAACAACAGCAGCATATCTAGTGAAAAGACCAGGGAATGCATAAACTATGTATATATAATTACAAGCATGTGATTAGGCTGTGAGTGGCGATTAGGTTTAACGAGCAGAGAAGCAATAGCATGTACAATAGGAATTAAGCAACAGGGTATGAATTACAGCATTTGAATTGCCCCTGTTTTGCCAGGTAGGCTTTAAATTGGAGTTTGAACTTGGAATAGGAATAACTGTCTTGTAGGTAAGTAGGGAGCCCTTGCCAGAGTTTGAGAGCTGGAAGAAAGAAACTATGGTTGGTAAGTTGTAGATCAGTCCACTACACTGATTAGCATTTTGTAAATCTATAATTATTTTAGTATTTCAATATTATTGTAATTTGCACATTCATTTTCAGAACTGCACGTCAAAAGTGTTGTAACCGACTACCATGTAAACTACCCATTGTGTGGTACAGGTTAACAGCGCTCAAATTTCATAGGTCAGACACATGTGTTCATAGGTCAGAGAAGTGCTTATAGAGGTAAAATATTTGATTTGACGTATTTTCATACATTAGGCACAATGCCTGTACAGTTAACTACCCTTAATGCTGTCATTTCTTTTGAGAATCGCTATCAACATTTTTCTTGAAGCCTGAAAAACTCTGTAACAATGTCCTACCTATTCTGTAGGCTATCTTACAATTATCAGAAACTACATTTAAAAAATCATTTTTGTGGTGGTTTATGTGGGGCATATATCGCTGACTTCATATCAGTGATATGTTTTTTAAGAGAGAAAGAAGTCCAGTTTTAAGCACATAGGCAGATACCCTACAACACTTTATACCTTTATTAGTATATAGATAAGGTTATAGTATGATTCATTTAAGTAAAACACAAAGACAGAAGAAATTAGATGAAAAAGAAAAGAAAAAAACTGGATTAGTAATATGGGGGCAATCAGGCATCCAAGTTTAAATGAAATGTCATATTTTTATGCTGAGTTTAAGTAAATTGTTTCTAGTAAATACTTGATATAAGAAAATGAGTCATTTGTGTTACAGAGGGATTTGAGTATAAAAAAATATATATAACATTTTGTATAAGATTAGAATATGTATGGGTAAAATATAATAACTGCATAAATTATAAATATATATCCTTTTAAGATTTTAAGTAGGCATAACTTTAACAGCAGTTGCATTTACATAGTTAGAAGGTGAATTCTTTCATGTTTGGATATGCATTGAAAAAACCCAGTTGGGCAAAAACTAAGAAAATGGCGTCGGCTGATGCTTTTATACCCCAGACGCTCTGACGTCGGGGAAAGTGTGACATCAGCCGAGGCCAGACCCAGACTTTGGAATCCAGCCGACCGAAGGGCTGCCTGAGGCAGGACAACCCATATGTTATGACTGCAGATGCATACCTATCGGACATCTACATTTATGGTAGGTACAAAACTGTACTTTGTGGAGGCCGTACTACAATGCGGATAAGGGAAGATTCTCTTTTCCCCACTGTAGTGCGGTCTCGGAGTGAGAATATTAAAGTAGGAGGTGTGGGTGGCACAGCCCCCCATATGGGGGTGCAGGGGGGCATAGCCCCCCCTGCATAAATGCTGTTTTCTTTCTTTCTTTCTTTTTTTTGACACATTTTAACGAAAGTGCTTTTTCGGTAAAAGCGCTTTCGTTAAAATGTCTTTGGTGATGTTGGGTTCAACTATTGCAGCTTCGTGCAATAGTCCTAGACCCATATGCTGTTGTTTTTCTTTCGGCTTTTCCCGGTAAGGGGTCGCCATAGCGGAACTCCGGTCCGCTAATGATTGGCAGTAGATTTTTACGAAACACCGAGGTGCCAGCTCGACGCCCAAACTTCAACGAAGGCATGCCCATTTATGCACGCATGTCTTTCGAACGCTACCCAACCGCAGGGAGGACATGCAGACTCCACACAGAAGGCACTCCCAAGCCCAGCCGAGAATCGAACGTGAGAACCTCTTGCTGTGAGGTAACAATGCTACCACCGCGGCATCTAGTCCTAGACCCATGTATATGTGTATATATATATATATATATATATATATATATATATAGATATATAGATATATAGATATATATATATATATATATATATATATATATATATATATATATATATATATATATATATATATATGTATATAGTGCTGGACATTAGTTTATAATGTGTATATGTGTGTGTGTGTGTGTATATATATATATATATATATATATATATATATATATATATGTGTGTGTGTGTGTGTGTGTGTGTGTATGTATATGGGTATACTTTGATTCACTGAAAACTCATTTCATTGAATTTCAATTCACCCTCAAAAAAATCGCTGATAGCTGAAATCACTGAAAAGTTATTTCACTAAATCTCATTTCACTGAATGTAAGTACTGCTGGGCAAATAAAACTTACATATGCCCTTTTCCCCATTGTAGTGTGATCCTGTAGTTAGTATATATAGTTAGGAGGGGTGTGGGAGACACAGCCCCCCACATTGGGAGGTGTGGGGTCATAGCCCCCCCACCTACTTAGCTTTAATATTTATGAATCTCATTTCACTGAAAGCTAACAAAAGTAGATGGGAGCTATATTCCCCACACGCCCTAATGTTGGGGACTGTACCCCCCACCCCCTAACTATATATTCTGTCTCCAGGATCGCACTACAGTGGGGAAAAGGGCATATGCATTTTATTTGGCCAACAGAACTTACCTTCAGTGAAATGTGATTCAGTGAAATGAGTTTTCAGTGATTTGAGCTTTCAACGATTTTGTGTGAGTGTTTTGAAATTCATTGAAATGAGTTTTCGGTGAGTCAAGGTAGACCCATATATATATATATATATATATATATATATATATATATATATATATATATATACACACACACACACACACACACACACACACACACACACACACGCGCGTATGGTCAAAGTTATATTTTTTTTCTCTCTTGGCTGTTACCCATTTCTTCTTTACCAAAGTAGCCTTTCTTAAGTTTCATTTTTACTGCTATTTCACTTATTATCTGTACTACTCTTAGCAGACTCTATTTCACTTTGCCTGCGGTCCTTTATTTTAAACGGTTTCATTTTGTCATATCTTACTACCCCACAGTTCGCTCATACTGTCCTTCTTAGAGTCTGTAGTACTGCTTGAAGAACATACTGTACATCTGTCATTTTTTTCTATTGTCCTATACTATCCACAGCCTTTCTACATTTGTATCACACTGTCATTCTGTTAAATACTTATTAGCCAAAGTGTATTTATTCAGTGTTGCCATACTGTCTAATTTTATTCTTTGTACTATGTTATGTATGGTTTAATTGGTTTTATTTTATGAGTACCCTTTTGAAAATGGATTTTGCCCAGCAGACAATAGGTAACAAAGTGTAAATATATAAATACATAGATATATTTTGGTAGTAATACACAGCTGGGTGTGGGCAGCGCAGGATTTACGAATGGCTGGCATGGTTTGAACACAAGGGTGAACCAGCCATAGGTAAATCCTATGTTACCTACACCAAGGAGTGGATTAATGCTATAATATAATGCCATTATTTTAACCAGTTTTAAGGGGATATAACCAGCAGGATTTACGAATGGCTGGCATGGTTTGAACACAAGGGTGAACCAGCCATAGGTAAATCCTATGTTACCTACACTAAGGAGTGGATTAATGCTATAATATAATGCCATTATTTTAACCAATCCTTAATTTTTTCTAAATAATGTCATTGCATAAACAGACTTTAGTGCTCTTCCGCCAGCTTCTGGTAGTCTGAGGCATATAAGATTTGTACTGTGTATGCTCTAAATGTGTAAAATACTGCATATTACACTGCTGTCTGCCTATTTTTAAGGTATTTAGGAACGTTCATTGTTCTTTAACTCTTAATTTACATTTTCATAGAATGTCCAGATGTTCTTCGTATTGTTAGCCTTTCCTTCAGAAAGGATATGGTTTTCTGGCAAATCCCAGAGGCTGAAGTCTCTAAATAGTGTCAGACATCTGAATGGACATGCTGGGTATCGAGAACTTAAGATTTGCTGTATTTAACAAATATATATATATATTATATTGTATAATTTTGCTTCAAGTTTTTTTTTGAAAGAGTTAAAATTCTCCAGATAGCTGTACTGAGAAGGTGTTTTAAGTGTATTTTCAGTTAGGAACACTTGATTTATATTGAGCACACTAACTGATCTGTCCGATCAGAGTGAATATTACTTTGAAAACACAATACAAACTTGGAAAATAACAAAAAAGTATGAACACGACCTGGATACACTCCAAAAGTAATCATTTATTCACAAATATAGTATGCGCTTTCGTACAGGATAGTACCTGTACTTCTTCAGACAAGGCAATACTGAATTCAATACCTTATATACACTCTCCCAGAATGAAAATCTAATGAGCTCTGTCACATGGTCAGTTAAACATTAATTACATTAAATAAAATAATTACATTAAATAAAAGACCTAGCTTGCAATAATATAAGAAAATCATTAGAAAATACATTGAAAAATACATTTCATTTATATTATTCCAAGCTAGGTCTTTTATTTAATGTAATTATTTTATTTAATGTAATTAATGTTTAATTGACCATGTGATAGAGCTCATTACATTTACATTCTGGGATAGTGTGTATAAGGTCTTGCATTCAGTATTGTCTTGTCTTGTGTGAAGAAGTACATATACTATCTTTTACAAAAGCTGTTACTATATTTGTGAATAAATTATTCTTTTTGGAGTGTATCCAGGTCGTGTTCATACTTTTTTTTGTTATTTTTGAATATTAAATTATTTACGTGGAGAAATGGCCAGAACAGGAGAATTCTTTTTATTTTTAGTCTAATTCGCCTTAGAAGTAAATATTAGAGGATATATTGCTTCCATATGCATTTTCGCATTAAAGTTGGCTGGCATTGATTAATTATTACAGCAGTCAGTAATTTACTACAAACGCAGAAGCTATAGGAGGAAATAGATGAAAAAATATGAGGATGAAAGGGGACGTTCTTCATATTTTCTGTCAAGGTACACTACAGTAAGTACAATCAGTCCAGCTACTGTACAACAGTGTATTAGCCTGAGTTTTTTTCTGCTTAGATATGTGCATTTAAAAATGGGCACACTGACTGGGTGTTCAGCCAGCATGCATGTGTTTGACTACTAATGACCGCTTATTGTACAGTTTCCCTTTTAGAGGTCCAGTAGTATCTGTAACTCATGTACTCAGTACACTTACATAGATCTTAAAAAAATTAGGTTATACCAGAGGTCACTATTACTCAAAGAAGTGCTGCTGAACTCATAGCTTTAATTTTAACTTCCATAAATATTACAATTACTGATGCAGTATAATTTATTATAACTGGGAATTAACCAGAGACAGATGTCTTTCTTTGACCTAACTTTCTTGATGCCTCTAAAATTACAGGTGTCTGACATTTTTTTTTCTGAGTAAGAAGCTACCAGTAAGTGTGCCTGCATAAACTTAGGAAAACCCAGGAGGATATTCAAGGAAGGAGAGCTAGTCCATAGCCCCAAGGATGGTCTAGAAATCTAAGAAGCACCTTGGCATCAGAAAAGTGCTTCCCGTTTCCACTCCACCAGCCTACTGTAGTGAGACAGTCAGAGGGAGTGAGGGAGACCGTATTATTTTATTAGTATGATGAGGATGCTTACACAACTGTAGTTCGTTGACCATAGGGAATCATTACTGTAGTAAAACTCACATAATTGAAGAGAGTACTAAATCAGTGTGCTGCTCAGGATATAGCCTGGCCAAATGACTTAGTGTGGAGAAAATAATATGCCCTGCAGGACAGCTGTTGCAAAAGCCGTTCTGTTCTGAACTGTATGCTCAGCTTGTAGTGCTTCTAAAGGGTATGAGTAAAAGTCCAGGCTACTGTCTCTCAAATACTCTGGGCTGAAACTTTTCTAAAGAAGGGTGCATTGGTAGCTGCTCCTGTAGTCGAATGGGCCCCAGCCTGCAATGCATTGTCTTACAATGGCAACCAAAGAAAATGCAACAAGTCAGCCATTTGGATAAAGCTTGTCTGAACACCAGCCTTCTCTACTTTCCTGGTGGGAAGAAGATAAGCTTATTGAAGTGTTTCAGTTATTTTGTCCCGACGATGTAGTAAGCACCTCAGTGTTCTTTGCATACACAAAAGATGCAGGCACATACTCACTCTTTTTTTTTCTGTGGACTAAACTGGTAACTGGATTGTTTAGTTTAATGCCAATTTTGGTACCATCTTAGGAATGAAAAAGAGGCCATGTCTAAGCACCACCCCCTTCTTTATGGAAGAATGTATATGGTTCTTGCTAGACTAATGCTTGGATCAGTAAGATTTTCCTTATTGAAGTAACTGCAGCCAAGAAAAATGTTTCTTGGTATAAAACTTTTAGCACTGCTGTACTGGTTGGCTCAAATGTAGGCAAAGTTTGCTTGTCTGTCATAGAATTCAGATCTCAAGGAGGGGAGGACTGCCTTCCAGGGTGGTCCAATGTGGAGAACCCCTTGTCAAGGACTGTCTGTGCCTGGGACCAGAAGGCAGGCTGCAGTAGTCTGTTATTGAACCCTGAGAGAGGCAAAAGGCATAAAACACTGACACTTCAATTCAGACAAGTTTGTCAGTTATTCCAGGATAGGAAAGCAGCTCTAGGTTTTATGTGGTGACATCAGCATCGCTGAGGAAATCTTTCCAGTTTCACCAGGTTAAGACTTCTTGGTGGTTGGCTTTGCTGCCTTCAGAAGTTAAGGGGCCACTTCCAAAGACAAGTGAGTCTACAAAGGAGTCAAGCATCTGTCACTGAAGCTGTTACCCAGAGGCTATAGAGATTTGGTTGTACTGGCATGCTTCCTAGTGTCAGCACTGTACAGTGGCTTGATAGCTGATGATGTTGATCCCTGATCAAATACATGAACTGGAACAGGACAGACTCTGTTCATCTATAAGGATATATCAGAAAAAGTCTTTATCATTCTTCCCTTGCATTTAATGTAGCCCAACAGAAGTGCTAGGGTGGATAAACATAAAGAAGAAAGAACCTCCTTGACACAGGACTAAGAGAAAACATTTCAATTTGCACAAATGAAAACTGGACCAACATTTCTTTCAGAAAATAACAGATGTGGGGAGTCCTAGAGATGAACTTATTTACCTCCTGGAAAGTACAGTTGTGTACCTACCATAAATATAGATGTTCGAGTGTATTCACTGTTGCAGTCATTGCACTTGGGGTTATCCTGCTGGCAGGCGAACCGCAGTCGGCCCGAGTTCCAAAGCCTTGGTCCGGCGTCGGTTGCTGTCGCCTCTTCCCTGACTTCAGAGCGCCAGGGATATAAAAGTTGCAACCGACTCCATTTTCTTCAGTCTTTCTTGCCGCGCGGTGCCCGAAGCAAAAGCAGTTCGCAAGTGCCGGTCGGCCGACTCCTGAGATTTTCAAAATTGAGTTTCAGAACCAAAGTCTTCAATAAAGCTAAGTACCCCGTTGGGGAAACTTTTTCTTGCTCCAGACCGATGTCAGTAAAAGTTAATAATTGTATTTCTTATGGGAAGCAAATACCTCATAAGGACTTTCACTCTTACTGTATTCCTTGCCAAGGCCCTGACCACGACGTTACTAGTTGTCGGTTTTGTGCTAGATTCAATAAACGCACTCTTAAACGTTGGTTTGATTTTGCTTTGCACTATTTTGGCCGAAGGTTTAATTATATAATGCCGTCAGAACAACCGACGACCGGAATTTATAAAAAACACAAAGACAAAGAAAAAGACAGGCATCCAAGGTCCAAAACCGACGACGAAGCCTCTTCTAGGCCAGTCGCCGGTTCGCTGGTTCTCAGTGAGGCACTTGGCAGCCCCTGACACCTGCTATCTCAGAGCCACAGGGTGTAACAGACAGCCACGTGGAGACACCAAGGCCTGTGGAAACTCAAGGTATTGAGCCTACGGAAACTATACCCTCAGATGGGTCCGGAGCCGCTGAGCAGGCACCGGGTTCTGAGGGTGTTTTCAGACCTTCACAGCTTACAATTAAAGCAAGTACAGCAGCCAAAGCAAAGTCAAAAACACCATTAAAGACAAGGAAGCATTCTCCAGAACAGTCATCCATGCCAAAGAAACAGATGCTTAAAATGGCCGAAGGCCTAATTACTTTAATCAGGGGTTCCCATCCCCCTCCTGACAAAAGGCCTAGGCAAGACACTGACTATGATTCCTCTGACCAGGTTTCCATTTCCTCTGATTCCTCTTCTGATCAGGGCTATTCTCTCCCTTCCTATGAGGACTCTGATGCAGAAGAGTCCATTCCTTCAGCCTCACCGCCTGAGGATTATTCTTTTGGGGAAACCCTGCACACCATGAGGGAGCATTTCCACTGGGAGAGCCAGGATTATTCAGAATCCAAGAAAAGGCTCAGAGATTTCCTTTTATTGCCTCAGCACAGGGCCCCTGGCTAACCCCCTGTGCTTGATATTGTAGATAATGTTTTTTCTGAATCCAATCTGTCTCCTAATTCTTTACCCCCTGCACCAGTAAAGCCAGACAGGTACTACAGAGTCCCTGACTCTCATAATTTCTTTACAAAAACCCTGCTGCAGACCCAGAAACAATTTCTCAGGGTCCTAAAGGGGTTAAGGCTTCCACTGCCAAAAATCCTGTCCCCTCAGATAGGGATTCCAGAGCTCTGGACAGATGGGGGGAAAAAAGTTTACACTTCTGCTACTTTAACTGTAAGAGCTTTAAACTGTCAAGTTTCACATGCTTAAATATCAACAATACCTCATGTCATTGTTAAAGCAGAAAATAGTTACAAATACAGAAAGTCCTGACAGTAAAGAAATGCAGGGTTTATTGCGTGCAGCTTAACAAGTGGGAAAGCATACTCTGCAATGTGGTTTTGATTCATTAGAGGCTTCTTGTAGAGCCGCAGTTACAGGCTCTGTTATTCGAAGACATGCTTGGTTGAAAGAACAAAGTTTACCTGACCAATTATTGGATGCTCCATTACAGCATGATACTTTGTTTGGTGTTAAGGCAGAAGAGGTGTTAAAGAAAATGGAGGATAAAGCAAAGTCAATGCAGACAGTGAAAGATTTCTTACAGGTTCAACCACCTAGATTTAGCAGAAACTGGCCTTCAAAAAAATGGTTCTTTCCAGTGTCAGACAGGCCACAAAGAGGCAGATACAGATGCCCAAGAGGCAGATCTCAGCCCCATGGCTCCTACAGACCTAAACAATGGGGTGCTTCAGCCTCCAAAGGAGGAGAAGACAAATCACAACCTTACAGGAAACAGTCACAATGACTTCCCTCTGCAAATGCCAAGCTCTTACCTGTTGACAGCACCCCTAGGGGGAAAGCTAGAACTTTTCTCAAAAAATTGGCACATGATCACCCAGGACCAATGGGTGCTGAATATTGTTTCTCAGGGTTACAGGTTCCACTTCCACACGCTTCCAAAACCAAAAGGTATGCCAGACCTGCCACAAAACCAATGGGCAGAGGCACAAAAACAGATTGCTGCTCTTATGGACATGGGAGCTATTCAAAAAGTTCCACAAGAAGAACAGGGACAAGGATTTTACTCAAGACTTTTCTTAGTACCCAGAAAAGACAAAGCCTGGAGACCAGTACTGGACCTGTCAATCCTAAATACTTTCCTGGATGTTCCAAAATTCAAAATGTTAACACTACAACAACTTCTGCCCATGTTGGGCAAGGAGACTTGGCTAGTTACTTTGGATCTCAAGGAGGCATACCTGCATGTCCCAATCAGGCAATCGTGCAGAAGATACCTCAGATTCATAGCAGGCTCAATGCATTACCAATTCTCTGCACTGCCCTTTGGCTTATCTACTGCACCCAGGGTCTTCACAAAATGCCTGGCACCAGTAATTGCATTTTGCAGACAAAAAGAAATTCAGATATATCCCTACTTGGACGACTGCCTTATTCAAGCAGAGAGCAAGGACACTCTTCTAAAGCACCTAGCGTTTGTGAAAAGATTGCTAATTTGCCTAGGGTACACAGTAAATGAAAAGAAATCAAAACTAGTGCCCTCTCAAGAGATAATATTCCTGGGTGCAAGCTTAAATACAACTGCCCAGATGGCTTATCTCACGCCAGACAGGCAAAGGCAACTGACTCATTACTTTCAAATGATGGCATCAAAATCCCAGCTCCCTGCAAGAAAAATTCTGCAGGCCCTGGGCTTTATGGCATCCTGCATTCTTCTAATTCCATATGCAAAACTGCATATGAGGAAACTACAGTGGTATCTAAAAAGTGTTTGGACTCAGCATTGTCACAGCCTAGAGACAGTCATAACTTTGATTCCCTGCCTACAACAGGAGTTTCGATGGTGGTCACAGGCCTGTCACCACAACAAGGGACAGCCTTTCACCTTACCTACAGCCAGGCAGACAATAACAACGGATGCATCGGATTATGCCTGGGGAGCACATATGGCAAGGAAATGTATTCAGGGCACATGGCCCAAGGAACAAATGCATCTCCACATCAATCAAAAAGAGATGCTAGCTGTACAGAATGCCCTGACAGCCTTCAAGGACCTAAAACATCCAGGACAACTATTAATAAAGATGGACAATACCACAGTTATGTGGTACATAAACAAGCAAGGGGGCACACATTCCTACCCCCTGTGCAGACAAGCCATGACTTTGTGCAACACAGCACTGACCTAGCAAGTACATCTGCAAGCACAATTCCTGCCAGGAACAAAAAATACACTGGCAGACGATCTAAGCAGAAATCTCATTTATCCTCACGAATGGAAGCTA